>NW_012098754.1:714798-720336 GCF_000951045.1 Mandrillus leucophaeus
ATCTTCACCAGCAGTTGATTCCACATGGAGAAACCAATTTCTTTGCTCATCTGTAAGAAGCAACTCTTCATTTGTTTAAGTTTGAGATTGCAGCAATTCAGTCACATCTTTAGGCTCTACTGCTAATGCCACTTCTCTTGCTATTGCCATTACATCTGCACTTGCTTCCTCCACTGAAGTCTTAAACCCCTTCAAGTCATACATAAGCGTTAAAATCAACTTTTTCCAGACTTCTGTTAATGATATTTTGACCTCCTCTCATGAATTACAAATGTTTTCAATGATATTTAGAATGGTGAATCCTTTCCAGAAGATTTTCAATGTATTTTGCTGAGATCCATCAGAGGAATTGCTATCTATGGCGGCTATAGCCTTAGAAAATGTATCTCTTAAATCATAAGATTAGCAAGTTGAAATTACTTCTTGATCCATGGGCTACAGAATGGATATTGTGTTCGTTGGCATGAAAGCAATATTAATCTTTTTGTACATCCCCATCATAGCTCTTGGGTGACCAAGTACATTGTCAGTGAGCAGTAATATTTTAAAATGAACCTTTTTTTTTTTTTCCTGAGCAATAGGCCTCTAACCACACAGTGGATTAAAATATTCAGTAAACAGAGGTACTGTCATTCAGGCTTTGTTCCATTTCTAGTGCATGGGAAGAGTGGATTTAGCATGCTTCTTAAGGACTCTAGGATTTTCAGAATGGTAAATGAGCATTGGCTTCAACTCAGTGTCACCAGCTGCTTGGGCACCTGACAGGAGAGTCAGCCTGAAGCTTTGAAGCCAAGTGTTGACTTCTCTTCTGTAGCTAGGAAAGTCCTACAGACATCTTCTTCCAATAGAAGGTGGCTTCATGACCACATTGAAAGTCTCTTGTTTATTGTAGCCACCTTCATCCATGCTCTTAGCTAGATCTTCTGGAGAGCTTGCTGCAGCTTCTACATCAGCACTTGCTGTTTCACCTTGCTCATTTATCATATGGGGATGGCTTCTTTTCTTGTACCTCTTGAACCAACCTCTGCTTGCTTCAAACTTTTCTTCTGTAGCTTCCTCACCTGTCTTATAGAAATCATAGTATTGAAGAGAGTTAGGACCTTGGTCTGGATGAGGCTTTAGCTTAATGCAATATTGTGGCTGGTTTGATCTTCTCTACAGATCACTCAGACTTTCTCCGTATCAGCAATAAGGCTACTTTGCTTTCTTATCATTTGTGTGTTCACTGAAGTGTCATCTTTTTTTTTTTTTTTTCCTGTCTCATGGAACTAGGAGAAATGGAGTAGCACTTTTAATTTCCTTCAAGAACTTTTCCTTTGCATTCATAACTTGACTGACAACAGAGGCCTAGCTTTCAGACTGTCTTGGCTTTTGTTGTGCCTCCCTCATGAAGTTTGATCATTTTATATTTAAAGTGAGGGATGACCGGGCACGGTGGCTCGCACCTGTAATCCCAGCACTTTGGGAGGCCAAGGTGGGCAGATTGCTTGAGCTCAGGAGATTGAGACCTGCCTGGTCAACATGGCAAGACCCTGTCTCAAAATAATAATAATAATAATAATAATGATATATAGTATGTAAAAATTAAAAAATAATAAAGTAAGGGACATGCAACTCTTCCTTTCATTTGAATACTTGGAGGCCATTGTAGGGTTATTAGTTGGCCTAATTTTAATATTGTTGTGTCTCAGAGAATAGGGAGGCACAAAAAGAAAAACAGAGATGGAGGACTGCCTGATTGGTGGAACACTTAAAACACAGACAACATTTATTGACTAGGTTCACTGGCTTATACAGACACTGTTCATGGCATCCCAAAATAGTTATAATGCTAACATCAAAGAGCACTGGTCACAGGTCATGATAAAGATGTAGCAATAATGAAGAAATTGTAATATTGTGAGAATCGCCAAAATGTGATGGAGACAGGAAACCAGCACATGCTTTTGGCAAAGTGGTATCAATAGGCTTGCTCGATGCAGTGTTGTAAAAAACCTTCAGTTTGTAGAAAATATCTGCAAAGTGCAATAAAATCAGGTTTGCCTGTATTTTAGTTAGTCTTTCAATTTGAATAGAAACATCTAGGTACCTAGAATATTTTGTGTTTTTTTTTTGACATGGAAGTTTTGCTCTTGTTGCCCAGGCTGGAGTGCAATGGCACAATCTCGGCTCACTGCAACCTCCACCTCCCGAGTTCGAGCGATTCTCCTGCCTCAGCCTCCTGAGTAGCTGGGATTACAGGCACGTGTCACCACGCATAGCTAATTTTTGTGTTTTTAGTAGAGATGGGGTTTCGCCATGTTGGCCAGACTGGTCTCGAACTCCTGACCTCAGGTATCTGCCCACCTCGGCTTCCCAAAATACTGGGATTACAAGCATGAGCCACTGAGCCCAGCCTTGGCTATTTGTGTTCTAATTAGCTCTTACCATATTGTGGATGCTCAGTAACTACTGAACATCAACCAGTTTGCATTTTACTAAGGGCATGAGATGGAGGAGGATTTTGAATATCTGTGTAGTAAATGAGCCAGAGAATGGGGACTATGAATATACTGTTTCTTAGTACTTTCAGCAGGTTTTACGTGCAACTGTGCTGGCTTCTCTGTGCTAACTTTTCAGACTAGATAATCTAGGGGAACATCATCAGGAGTTAGAGCTTTGTTCCAGTGTTGGCATTGCCAGTAACCAGTATTATGGGTCCAAGCCATTGGCCCCATATTCTATTTTCATCAAAAATGACAATAACATTTACCTTATATTCTTTGTAGGATTTTTGTGTGGGCCAATGGAAAGAATGCATAATAACATAATATGAAGATGTAGCATTTTTTTTTTAACTTGCTTTTGGCAGGATCATTGTAACTCGAATTATTTCAGCTTTTTACAAGATTTAACTTTAACACATTCTTGTCAATGTTATTGTCATAGTCCCTAAAAATGAGAAATTATTGAAATGGTAATGCTTCTCTTAGATGTTAAAGCATGGCCTTGTCCCACTCAAATTAGATCTGCTTAATAGGAAATGATTATAAGATATGATATCGTTTTGATTTGCCTTTTAAAAAATAATTATCTATCTTGATTTGAGAACTAAGAAAGAATTAGGTTGGCATTTAGGGCTTAATGAACAGGCAATATAGGTTTTGAGACAAAGACATATCTGCTGATGCTTTAGTTCTTCTGGCTCAGGTCAGTGGTGTACACAAATTATTTGAAATGATGATCACAATTTGCACTTCTCAGAAGTGAAATCAATAATTGGGCAATTTTACAAAATTAACCAGCCAAACTGCGGATGAGAGAACTCTTTCCCATGCCAGTTTCTGCACTGAAGACAGACAATGGCTTAGAAAAGTGCTTTCCTAGGTGTCTCTTGTGATACACAGATGTTTTGTAAATGTAATTATGCTGAAGGTGAGCTCATCCAGGCAGTTACTGGTGAGAAACAAACATGATGAAATTGATAGGGCATTGCTGGAGGGGCTGAGTGTGTTAATTAGAGACAAAAGGGACATTCAGTTAAGAACTGAAGAGGAAGATTCAGTTGGCTCAGTGAGAACATTGAATTGAGCCTTTTAGCTAGTTGATCCGGGAAAGGTGGTGCAGTTAACTTTGTGTCAGAATCACCAGGAGAAGATATGTGGATGGTGCCCTAACAACAAAACAGTATTTAAAAGAAAAAAGAAGGAAAGATGTTTCTTATTGGATCTGTGAGTTAGAAAGGAGCTCAGGCCTGGGGTTGAGGGAATTAGGGAACAAGGGACAGGAAGTCTTAGCTTTTGGGACAGCTTAGAAAGTGAAGAACAGGCTGGAAAAGGCCAGCCTCGGAGGTTAGAGAAAGAGAATACAGATCCCGAATAATCCTGAACAGGGAAAGTCAGTGCGTGACAGTGATGGTGTCCAGGTTTGTCAAGTTTAAACTCTCTTGGGTGCACAACCTTTTCTTCCCAGGATTGCCTTCATTCCTCATGCTGCTCTAATGGAAATTAGAAATTTGGGCCGGGCGCGATGTCTCACGCCTGTAATCCCAGCACTTTGGGAGGCTGAGGCAGGCGGATCACCTGAGGTCAGGAGTTTGAGACCAGCCTCACCAACATGGAGAAACCCTGTCTTTACTAAAAATACAAAATTGGCCGGGCGTGGTGGCACATGCGTATAATCTCAGATACTAGAGAGACTGAGGCAGGAGAATCGCTTGAACCTGGGAGGCGGAGGTTGCGGTGAGCCGAGATCGTGCCATTGAACTCCAGCCTGGGCAACAAGAGTGAAACTCTGTCTCGAAAAAAAAAAAAAAGAAATTAGAAATTTGTGAGTATTCATGGCTGGCTGAGTATGATGTTTTGTGATACCCACCGGTAAGAGGGGATGAGAGGATGAAACAAGGGTGCAGAAGCAAGATGTCAATTGAAAGATACTCTCAGATCAGGTATGGTGGCTCATGCCTGTAATCCCAGCACTTTGGGAGGCCAAGGAGGGAGGATCTCTTGAAGCTAGGAGATGGAGACCAGTCTGGGCAAAGCAAGTCTCGTTCCTCCCCCCCACCCGCCCACTCCTTATCTGTACAAAAATAAAAAATTAAGCCAGGTGTGATGGCATGCACACCAGGTGTGGTGGCAGGAGGCTGAGGCAGTAGGATTGCTTGAGCCCAGGAGGTTGAGGTTGGAGTGAGCTATGATCAAGCCACTGCACTGCAGCCTGGGTGAGCCTGGGTGAGCGAAACAACAACAACAACAACAACAACAACAACAACAACAACCACCACACCACCACCACCACCAAAAAAAAAAAAAAAAAAAAAAAAAAAAAGGTCCTTTTTTTTTTTTTTTTTTTTTTAAGTTGGTTGTGGAAAACTTAAGGAAGGACATTCTGTTTAAAAATCGTCGACTTTAGAGATAATCGAGGTGACTTTTTTAGAGGCACACTGTTTGTGGGAGATTTGGGAAAGCTGTGTACCATGAAATAATGATGTTGACATATGAGCTAAGGAGGGAGTTTTTAAAAGCAATTCTGGTTTTCCTTAGGGGTGACTTTTGCTAAGGTTATTACTTCTTGTAGTTCCAGCTCCATCACTGAACCTGTTTCTCAGTCTGTGATGTTTCAGAGCTCCTCTTCCATTTTCATTTTATTTCTTCTTCTTTTCTCTTAAATATTGGTGGTGCCTTCTCAGCTCTTTGACTGTTTGCTTTCCTTGTGTGATAACATCTGCTCCCAGGGTTCCAGCCCTGACCTAATTTTCCTAAACTTTGGGCCTGATTTTTACCAGCCTAGGAGATATAACTACCCTGATGCCGATGTGCTTTAGGCAAATCAGACTCAATCTGTCAAAAAATAAGTTTTTCTTTTCCTCCAGCTTGCTCTCTTTGTATTCCTTTTTGTTCAGTTATAACATCATGCATCTGGTAATCTTCTCAGGAAACACTGAGTCCTTCTAACTCTTTCCATTTTTCACCCCATCCATTTTGTTAGCCCTATAATTCTATATCGAAAATATTTCAAATTTGATTTCCTCTGTCTGCATTGATATATTTAGTTTATATA
>NW_012098754.1:720386-721184 GCF_000951045.1 Mandrillus leucophaeus
AAAAAAAAAAAAAAAAAAGAAGGAGAGGAAAAGGAAGACATTGTCCCCGCTTTAAGTCCTTAGGTTATGGCTTGGATTTGTATCTTTGAGATTCTGCTTTGTACTTCTGTCAGGATATGTATTGACTCAGACTAATCCAGATTTAACCAAATAATCTGAATATGAAATCTGACTAAAAGAAACAGGGGTGGCGCTTTAGCTAAGCTTAATGTTATCACTCACACATGTGCAGTGCTAATAACATTTCATCTTTAATCATTAGAACATTTTAATGTTAAGTAGGATCATTGAAGATTTAGCCTTAACAGTCGTCAGCCTAGAATAGTAGCAAGAGACTGAGCTTTGGAGTCAGAGAAATGATTTTCAATTCTAGGTCTGCTGCTTGTTAGCGGCTTGATTGTGAGCACATCACCTGGCTTCTTTTGTGAGTTTTTTCTTTGTCCATAATATGAGAGTGATACTTTATCTGCATATTTTTGGGATTCATTGAGATAAGACATGTGAAGTATCTAGTACAATTTATGGTACTTGGTTGTAAAAGTTTTCTCACCTTGTTCATCTGCAGCTAATGTTAAGACTAGATAGAAATTAGACGAGAGTTATAAATAACCACCACCATATTTCATTCAAAAGAGGATGTGAGGTGATTTTTCTGAGCAATATCTTTACCTTACCTGGACACATGCATTATATATTATTATTATTATTATTATTTTGAGATGGAGTTTCACTCTGTTGCCCAGGCTGTAGTGCAGTGGCGCGACCTCATCTCACTGCAAACTCCGTCTCCCAGGTTCA
>NW_012098754.1:723573-782026 GCF_000951045.1 Mandrillus leucophaeus
ATTTAAAGAAGTATCATTTCTGCATTCTGTTAATTTTAATTATAGATGGATAACTATTTTAAACTCTCATATCAGTAAATGCAAGACAAAAGCAATGTTTACGTAAGTGTAAAAGGTGATAAGAGGAGTGAGAGAAGACAAGAAGATGCAAAGAACAGTGTTGAGCAAGGAGGAAAGAAGTGAAGGAGAAAGAAAACGAGACATTTACTCACATATTCATTCAACAGCTGTGTTTAGCACTTGCTATGTGTCAGGTACTGCTCTAGGCCTTGGGAATATAGGCCAGACAGAGGTCCTGCTTTCCTGGGTTTACATGACTGTGGGCCTGCTGCAAATATGGTATGCATGTTGTTATTGCTTGGTATTGAGAGTTAATAGGTGCCATGTATAGCCTTTATTTCCTCCAGATAGCTGCCTTCTTTTCTCTGTTCCATAGAGTGATTTGTACATACTTTCTTGATAGTAGGCATACAGAGTAGGAATCTTATATGAGAATATGATATCTGATCTTCATCCAATCAGAGCTATTCAGGAGATACTTATTGACCACCTACTGCACTTCAGGCACTCTTGTAGATATGGAGATTGTGTGTGTGTGTATGTACACTGAGTAGCCCTAGTAAGTCATTCTCCTCCTTGAACCCTGCCTTCCTCGTTTTTGCATTGCCGATAATAATAATGGTAATGCCTCCTTTTTAAAGTGAAGGTTAAGTCCCTTTTGTGAGATGTACCTAGCATAGCACCTGGTACATAGTAATCAATAATTAGTGTGGGCATGGTGGCTCACACTTGCAACACCAGCACTTTGAGAGGTCTAGGTAGGAGGATTGCTTGAGCCCAGGGGTTGGAGACCAGCCTAGGCAACATAGCGAGACCCCCATCTCTACAAAAAATAAAAAAAAAATAGTTGTGCATGGTGGCACACGCCTTTAGTCCCAGCTGCTTGCCCAGGAGGTCAAGGCTGCAGTGAGCCATGATGAAGCCCTGCACACTCTAGCTTGAGTGACAGAGTGAGACCTGTCTCAAAAACAAAACAACAGAAAGCAAACAAAATCCCCAAGAAATCAGCAAATAGTAGATATTATACTAAGACTAGTTTTTAAATAGAAAAGGTAAAGTAACATCACTATTAAAAATATTCCAGAAAAGAAACGTTTTCTCTGGCTTTTTATGATGATAAACCTCATTATATTTTTAATTTAACCTTCCATGTTCACATGAACACACTTAAAAAATAGAAATATTGTAATTGTATCACAGCAGTCCTTCCTTGTCCACAGAGATAAGTTTGAAGACCCTCAGTCAGAAACTGAGGATAGTAACAAATCCTATGTGTACTGTTCTTCATGTCCATATATTCCTATGATAAAGTTTAATTTATAAATTAGGCATAGTGAGAGATTAACAACAATAATCATAAAATAGAACAGTTATAACAATGTACTGTAATTAAAGTTACATGAATATGGTTTGTCTGTCTCTCTCTCAAATACCTTGTGCTATACTCACCTTTTTGTGATCTGTCAATCTGATATCTGAGACAGTTTTTTTTTTTTTTTTTTTTTTTTTTGAGACGGAGTCTTACCCTATCACGCAGGATGGAGTGCAGTGGCGCAATCTTGGGTCACTGCAACCTCTGCCTCCTGGTTTCAAGTGATTATCCTGCCTCAGCCTCCTGAGTAGCTGGGACTACAGGCATGTGTCACTGTGACCGGCTAATTTTTTGTATTTTTAGTAGAGATGGGGTTTCACCATGTTGGCCAGGTTGGTCTTGAACTCCTGACCTCAAATAATCTGCCCGCCTCGGCCTCCCAGTGAATGTGGTTTGTCTGTGTCTCTTTCAAATACCTTGTACTATACTCACCTTTCTTCTTGTGATCTGCCAATCTGATATCTGAGACAGCTCTTAAGTGACAAATGGGTAGGTAGGATATACAGCATGGAGAAGCTGGACAGTGGGTGATTCATGACTCACGACTGCATGAGACAGTATTTCATCACGATACTCACAATGGCATGTAATTTAAAACTGGTTGTTTATTTCTGGAATTTTGTATTCAATATTTCAGACCTCAGTTGACTGAGTAACTGAAATGGTGGAAAGCAAAACTGGATGAGGCAGGCCTACTGTATATACCATTTATACCATTATATGAAATATTTTTGTCGCTTCTGCATATTTTTTATTACTAGCATATTTATGGCTGAAAGTCCTCAGATTGAAGGTGATACTTATGTGTAAGTAATTTAAAGCAGTTGACATACAAAATGTAAGTGAAACCAGAATGGGTTACATTTTGAGTAAAGAAACATCTGCAGTTTGCTGCAGTCCACCAGAAGGAAATTGGATCATGTATCAGCTATGCAATTGAATAAGACTTTCATCTTTTAAAGAGTTTTTCCTGCCTAAAATCTGCATCCATCTGTTATCCCGAAATGAAGCTTGTGATATACACACTGTGACATGGAGTTTGGGAAGCCCCAGAATATTCTTCTGTTGCACTTGGGAATGCAATGGGGTCGGAGGGGCATCTGCTGAACTTAACTGGAAATCAGGAACAACTATTTTCAAAGCACATTCAGTCTCACACTTTGAAATTGCTTCTTTTTCTTTTTTTTTTTTTTTTCTTTTTTTTTTTTTAGTAGAGACGGGGTTTCACCGTGTTAGCCAGGATGGTCTCGATCTCCTGACCTCGTGATCCACCCGTCTCGGCCTCCCAAAGTGCTGGGATTACAGGCTTGAGCCACCGTGCCCTTCTTTTTCTTAATGTGGACAGCTTAAGTCAGCTCTTGCATATTTCTTTTGGGGTTCTAAACTATTCATTTACTTCTGAGTGACAAATCATATTATCTTTTGTATATCATAACATTGTATTTTTTCAAGGAATTTCTTTTTTATTTTTTTTAGACGAAATCTCACTCCGTCTCCCAGACTGGACTGCAGTGGTATGATCTTGGCTCACTGTAACCTCCGCCTCTGAGATTCAAACGATTCTCCTGCCTCAGCCTCCTGAGTAGCTGGGATCAGAGGTGCGTGCCACCACACCTGGCTAATTTTTTTTTTTTTTTTTTTTTTTTTTAGTAGAGACGGGGTTTCACCATGTTGGCCAGGATAGTCTCGAACTCCTGACCTCGTGATATGCCCACCTTGGCCTCCCAAAGTGCTGGGATTACAGGCGTGAGTCACTGTGCCTGGCTAGGAGTTTCTTTTTTTTCTTTTCTTTTTTTTTTGAGATGGAGTCTCGCTCTGTCCCCAGGCTGGAGTGCAGTGGCACGATCTCAGCTCACTGAAACATCTGCCTCCCGCGTTCAAGTGATTCTCCTGCCTCAGCCTCCCGAAGTAGCTGGGACTACAGGCGCATGCCACCACGCCCAGCTAATTTTTGTATTTTTAGTAGAGACAGGGTTTCACCATGTTGGCCAGGATGGTCTTGATCTCCTGATCTTGTGATCTGCCTGCCTTGGCCTCCCAAAGTTCTGGGATTACAGGCGTGAGCCACCGTGTGCGACCAGGAGTTTCTTATTAGAAGAAAATAATCTCTTAGGGTGCCTTTTGGCTTCAGGCTCTTTATGGCCACTTATTCTGTTCAACCCTGTGATGTCACACCGCCTCAGATCTTACCTGTGTGCACACGCATGTGTGCATTAACATCCTAGAGTTTTCAAAACTATAGTCTCTGTCCCTTTATATTTAGTAATTTGCCATATACACATTTGTTTCAGGTAACTATTGAATAAATGGTTATGTTGAGTTTGTAAAGATTTAACACTGAGATATTGCAGAGCTTAGGACTGGTGATCAGTTGCCAAATTGAAACAACACTCTGGTCATTATTATGGGACTGTTGTGTATTTGACTCTGTTGGCTACTCCTTGTTAACTGAAGCTTCTTTTCCCTTGGCTTCTTGGGAGCCATATTCTCTTACCAATCTTTTCATCAGCATTTCCAACTTCTTCTTCTTAGTCTCTTATAGGTCCTTTACCTCTTACTTCTACTTGAATTTGTTTATATTGTCCAATGAGAATCTTCTCTGTTTGTTTGTTTTTTGAGACAAGGTCTCTGTCACCCATGCTGGAGTGCAGTGAGAAGATCTTGGCTCACTGCAGCCTTGCCCTCCCAGGCTGAAGTGGTCCTCTTGCCTCACCTTCCCAAGTAGCTGAGACTACAGGTGCACACTACCATGCCCAGATAATTTTTTGTCTACTTTCTATAGACATGATGTCTCACTATGTTGCCCAGGCAGGTCTTGAACTCCTGAGGTCAAGCGATCCTCCTGCCTCAGCCTCCCAAATTGTTGGGATTATAGGCGTGAGCCACTGTGTCTAGCCCCTTTTCTCAGTAAACTTAAATTGGTGATGAATATTTATCCACAACAAAATGGTTATTATCTATAAAATAAACAGGGGGAAAGAAAGGTCAGGAAGCCAATAGGTAACTGGGCACTACACACAGGACAGTTGATTAGCTAAAGGATGAAAACAGCTGTTAACCTATGAGAAGATAAACACCTTTACTAGGAGTCAAAGAAATGCAAATGAATATGAGAGTAAGGTATCTATTTTTTATCGAATTAATTAGCTAAAAGATGTTAAAATAATATCTTCGGCTAATTAAAGGTGTACTGAGACTCTAACTTTCATCAGGCTCCCCCTATGGCATTGTAAATTAGTAACATGTTTCAAGAACATTAAAGGGTTTGTACCCACTGGTTTAGTGATCTCAATTATGATACTCTGTCTACAGCAGGTAATATTGATTGCCTACCCAGCTCCCTTGCCCTTTCATCCTTTCTCAAGGAACCCTGAGTTTTTTCGGGAACATACCTCTACCCAGGCTGGGGGTAAGAACTAATTAGTTGAGTCACACAGCACCCCTTTGAGTTTGCTGCAGTATTGCATGCAGTTTGGGAACTGTGGTTTTAGCCTGTGCAAATAATTAGAATTTACTTATAATAGAAAATAATTAGAAATGACTTAAGTAATTGCTAATAAAGTTTACCAAATTAGTTATCTAGACAATTAAATATTGCTCTTCTGATATAAATCTAAGAGAAAAGCAAAGTACCGAATTGTTACATGCTATTGTAATTATATGAAAAAAATTGCCTGTGAAAGAAATTAGTAAAATATAACAGAAAGAAATGTCATGTGCAAAATGTATCGGGGTAGTGATATTAAAGAGATTTTTCTTCCTCTCCCCTTCTCCACCCAGAAGTGGGGTAAGGGAAGTTAATGAGAACTGAGTGGAAATGTTGGGAGGGAGACCTCCTGGTTGTCCTTCTCTCGGAGCTTTGCAGGTGTAATTCTCTAGAGTGCACATGGCCTTTCAGTGTGCATATGTGTGTGTTTGTGTGGGGGTGAGGGAAGGAGTTCATGAGTTCTGAAGCTCAGGCCAGTTACTGAGAGTTGATCAGGTAGAAGCTGGAATAGATACAATCTTTTTAAAGTCTTTACTCTTTAACTATATATTTTTTCAATCCATGAACAATTCTTTGTAAATAATTTGCTAGCAACTTTCTTAGATTTTAGTGTTCACAACCTTTCTCTACCTGCCTTCTTACCTCCAATTTCTGGCTATTTAATTTGCTTTCTCTCCTTTTATCCAATTATCTTTGAGCAGCGCCTCTTTTCATCCCTTTAGAAATGACATATCGAAACTATCATAAAATATACATATCCAAGTCTGGGTTGTCTTACCTGGTTGTGGTAGGCACACAGTTTTTGTGGACAAATTAATTATACCAGGTGTTCCCATTAAAACATAACTAGTATTAATAACCATAAGGGTTCTCCTGGAAAACAGATTTAGGTTTTAAGATTATTGAGAAGACATTTCTGGCACAGGTTTAAGTAGAGGACCTATAGTGAGTTTAATATCTTTTGTAATGTTTTATTTACTATTAGAAACAAATCTCATTCCTGTGACAGTCCCTCATAGGAAAATATGTCCTTATTGTCTTTGAAGTCACAGATATTGAGGCAGATGAGTCAAGGTTGAAAGGAGAAAATTTGAGACTTGGAAATCATGAAGCAAAACTGCTATAGTCTTGTAAGATCTGCCACTGATTAGACCAGCCTGGGAATGGATCCTCTGCCTATACAACCTTGGGCAAGTTCTTAGCTCTCTCTGAGGTGGTTTCCTCTACTTTAAATATGGAATAACTATCTTTGCCACACAGGTTTATTGTGATAATTAAATTAATTCATTTTTCAGCTAATTATTAGTCACCTAATGTGGATTAAGCATTATGCTAGGGAGGGACATATTTAATCTAAAATAAATGACCCAGTAAAAAAAAAATTTAATTTCTGCTAAAAAATACATGGAAATTTTAAGGTATTTAGTCAAAAGGAATTTGCTGTAATAAAACATTATTATTGGCTATCCTTTAGGGATTTCTTTAGGGGATCTGCAGAAATTTGTTTTTTGGAAGTATTAATCTTATGTGGCCTGCTGTATTCATTGCCTTCCTGGATCCAGTTTACATTTGAGCAGATTTGTTGCATTTTGTTTACTTTGGTGATCCATGTTTGTATTTCTAATGTGGATTGAATTTTACTGTATCTATCAGTCATCCTTTCCTACAAAATTGTTATGCCACAATCATCTCTTCTGTTCTTTTGCTGAAGTAAAAAGAAAAAAATAATTTAAGGCAAGAATTTTGGCCTCTGGGCCCTGGCCACTCTGAACAGGTATGGTTTTGTAATATGGTATCAGTATCCTACAGTTTCTGTTATTTAAATCATGAGTAACTGTAATGGGCAGAATGATGCAAAAATTTCTGAAATCCTGTTTTTGGGAAAATCTTTTTAGCAGAACTTTTATATGATCTAGAGACTATGAAATGATTTGTTTAAAGAGGACTAAAATGTATTTACCTGTAAAGTCAGTTCTTAAATGTTGCAATGTGAAAAGGTTATTATTAATGACATTTCATATTCCTAATTCTACTAAACTTTATAAAAACATTTCAAAGGGCTAAAAGGGAATTGAATTTTTAGGTTCACTTACATGTAAAACATAAAAATTCATGTGTGTGTGTGCGTGTGTATGTGTGTGTATTTAAGATACTTCAGTGCTGTTGGAAGCAGCCATTCCCGCTAACCCAACTTCCGGAACTGATAGGATGCCTCATCTTTCTTCTACAACCAATGGGAAAGGACTTATGAAATTCCAGTGTGAAGGAAATTTTGTTGAGCACATGTGACAGCCAGCCCTCTAACATCTGGGGATAGTTTTTAGTTCTTGGACCTGATGAAGAGGTAATAGACATCACTTAGCGAAGAGATATCTGACCAGGCTTTTCAGATTCTTTTTGGTCAGGCTTTTCAGATCCTCTTCCAGCAGGTTAAACGACAACAGATAGACCTAAAGAATTCTTATTTAGCCAGGCACAGTGGTAACGCCTATAATCTCAGCACTTTTGGAGGCTGAAATGAGTGGATCATTTGAGCCCAGGAGTTCGAGAGCCCAGGTTTTCGAGACCAGGCTGGGCAACATGGCGAAACCCTGTCTCTACAAAAACAATACAAAAATTAGCTGGGCATAGTGGTGCACACCTGTAGACACAGCTACTCAGGAGGCTGAGGTGGGAGGATCACCTGAGCCTGGGAAAGTCAAGGCTGCAGTGGGCTGTGATTGCACCATTCCACTGCAGTCTGGGTGATGCAGTGAAACCTTATCTCAAAAAAATAAAAAAAAAAAAAACCCCAAAAAAACCAAAATGGAATTCTTATTTAAACCAGGTTGACTTTGGATCTCAAATTAATTATACCCTTTTTTAGCTTTTGTCGGCAGTTGGGGAATAAGGGTAACTTTCCTCTTTCTGTCCTTAAATAAATAGAGCTGGCAGAAAACTTAAAACTTGGTGGAAGATCTCCCTCTGCCTTTGAGGGAGATCTCCCTCCGCATTCATTTCCTGTTCTAGTTAACTTGTTAAGAACTATCCAAAACAGCCCAGACTTTGTCCTTGTCCTTTGTAGAACAGGATGTCCTGCAATGATTTAACCCAGTGAACCTAGTATCCCCTGGGGTGTCAAACCTAGACTGCAGTGCTTTCAGCTGCAGTTTGATGTGGGACATGCACAAAAAAGACTTCATTTCTCCCAGGCAGCTTTCCTGATACTTGGGGACTGGCTTGCCATGGATCCTAGGCTTCTCTTGCTTCTTGTTGCCTGTCTGTGAGTAATAAAGTTGCTTTGCTTAACTTGATGTGAGAGTGTTCTGTCTCACAAGACTCATCCTCGGCGTATCCGCAAAAGTGAGTTTGTGTAAAAACCTCCTGTCAGTGATAGACTTTAGTAGAAATTCATGAGGGCTTTAGGGTCCTCCTCTGAGAGTGATACTGGTGCATAGTATTGGCGAGGTATTTAGAATCCTCCTCTGAGATTGATATTGGTGTGTGGTAATCCCCTCTTAGGGATTGATACTGGTGCACTGTATTCCACTTCACATGAGGGGCCTTATAAAAGAGTGAGGAAGCAATGATTTATATTCATAGGAAGCTTACAAACTAAACATAATACAGATATGTAAAAGAACTAACGTGGATGGTTTTAGGTGGTTGAGAAGTCATTGGAGGAATTGCAGTCAGCATATTTTCCAGGGAGATACGTACTGATGCGATTGGTGTGGGAAGACAGTCTGGCAGTACAGGGCAGCAACGACAGAGCACTGAAGCAGAAATGAGTAATCTTCATAATAGGACTGACAAATTGGTATATTTTAAAATGAAAGCAGTTAACAAATGAGAAATGAGGGGAGACCTGGGAAACACATACTGTTAGTTTTGAAAGTTAGCCTAAACTGTCCCATAAGCTTCGTGGGGACTTTTGCCTGTCCTATATTTGATTCACTGTGGTTTCTGCCCGTTCAGTTGTGCTGGGTCCTTGGGGGTGCAGAATCATCATGTGTTGAGTACAGGCCATGACAGCAATGCAGCACATACCACTGCACATTTTAAGACCTGCTTGTGGTTCATTGTGAAGGACGTTTTTAAGCTTAGATAATTGAAACACCAGAATTTAATTATAAGTAAAAAAAACCCCAAAAAACCCAACAAAACAAAACAAAACAACCAGTGGATTCCGTGTCAAACAAATGCTGTTGGCAGTTAATGAAGATAATGAAATTGAGTACTTCAGAAAACGAACCGATAGTTTTCTAGTCAGTAAATTTACTGCTTGTCAATTTCTGAAGCATCAGTTCTTTCTCTGGACTCACTTATATGTTTATTATGTGAAATACAATTGTATTTTCGTGGTTTTATATCCTACGGGGTAAAAGCATGTTTCTTAGGAGGAGGACAGTATTATTAGAAAATGACTTGAATTTCACCATAAAAATGTACTAAAATATATAAATTTCAGTAGTTTTATTTTGTTGGTAGTCAAGTCTGCAAAAAATAAAGGAATTAATTAAAATGTTTTTTTTCTGGTAGGATAAGTCTTGTGAGATATTTTAGGAAAGATAGGAACTCCTGATCCCCTTAAAAAAAAAAACTATCTTTAGTAGAGACGGGGTTTCACCGTGTTAGCCAGGATGGTCTCGATCTGCTGACCTTGTGATCCGCCCGCCTTGGCCTCCCAAAGTGCTGGGATTACAGGCATGAGCCACCGCTGTGGTCCCAGCTACTCGGGGGGCTGAGGCCGGAGAATGGCGTGGGCCTGGGAGGCGGAGCTTGCAGTGAGCTGAGATCTAGCCACTCCACTCCAGCCTGGGCGACAGGGCGAGACTCCGTCTCAAAAAAAAAAAAAAAAAAAAACCCACAACTATCTTTAGGTTATTTGGAGAATGAATGCATTGGGTGGAGCAAAAATAAATAATAAATAAGCAAAGACCTTGGGTATCAATTCAGAGCCCCTTGACTGAAGGAGGGCCAGAAAGGAAAATTCCAGGATGAGCTCTTGAGATACTTAAAGCTACAGAATTAAGTATTCATAGGGGATTTCAACAGCTTAGACATCTGTTGAATAACACATATCACTAAACATTTATCATCTGAGGATGGCTCTGGGTTATGTAGAGGATAAATTCAAAAAAGGAAACCACGGAGAAGCAGTCTTGGTTTTATTTCATGCAAGTAGGGAAGGAGCGATAATTCAAACTTGATGTGGATTTAGTGTTTACTCTGCAGGAACTGGCCTGAGTATTCTGTGCTGGCACTCAAGTTCTGTCACATAGGATATTATTCAAATGTTCCAATGGTTTTCAAACTGTGGTTTGTGACCATAGAGGGTTGGTGAAATCAATGTAGTAAGTTGAACTAGTATTAGAAAAAAAATGGAGTAAAAAAGACACCATATATAAGCACTTTGGGAGGCTGAAGTGGGCAGATCACTAGAGGTCAGGAGTTAGAGACCAGCCTGGCCAACATGGTGAAACCCTGTCTCGACTGAAAATACAAAAATTAGCAGGATGCGGTGGCGCACACCTATAATCCCAGCTACTTGGGAGACTGAGGCAGAGAGAATCGCTTGAACTCAGGAGGCGGAGGTTGCAGTGAACTGAGATCATGCCATTGCCTCCAGCCTGGGCAACAGAGTGAGACTCTGCCTTGAAAAAAAAGACACTGTAGTGTATTCAGTATATTAAAGGCAAATGTTGTTTAATGAAACTTGTTTTTGTTTTATAAGTACACACGCATGAGGATACAACATCAGATTTTAAAATGTAGTTATTACTGTGAGTCATGGTCAAAATAAAAAAAAATTGAAGTACACCATCTTATAAGTTTAGATGTGTGTCTCTAGCATGTATATAGTGAAGCCTGATTCACTTTTTATTGCAAAGGTATGTGGGACAGATCTCTTGGAGAAGAGAGATGGTTTGGAGGTCATGGTGTTCGTGGCATGAGACACATTTTATAGGTCTTGTGAGGCCCTTCAAGGTAGAACTTGGCCAGCCCCACTGTGAATAGCTCCTGAAGGTGGTCGTAGCCACTGGATCTAGCATCTGATACTAAGGTCAAGAAAGAGAATTTATTTAGTTCATGAAAGCAGATATTTTCTGTGCAAATGCATGCCTTTGACATAAACCATGTCTTTTTATTTTGTTCTATTAAGAATATTTCAGACTTTTGGAGGAGTATAGCTTGGTTGTTAGAAAAAAGGAAGATTTACTCAGATTAGCAAGTTTGAAACAGCAAAATGCCAGCCTGCAAAGTTTGAAGATAAATAAATTGGACAAGGTCTCAGACACACTAGGAATAGAAAAATTAAGGTTACATATAGGTAGGGAAATGGATTTCAAATGCTAAAATAAAAATGTATTTCTAAACAAGAATTTAATTAAACTGGAATCATCTACCATGTGGTACATAGTAATTTTTTACTAATTCTAACATAGTAAATTCTCACCTAGAATAATTTCTCACATAGTAATTTTCCACTTCATGTACATTAAATGCACAGATTACTAAAAAAGTGAATCCTATATTGAGTAAATTATCATGTAAATTAGTTTCTTGTTTATGTAATGGTTCAGTACTTTATTTAACGTGACTTATTTAAATGTGTATTACATTTGATAGATTTGATATTATTTTATTCAAGCTTTAAAGTATTCTCTAATGAATGGTGTTTGTGATGGAGAAAGGAAGAGAAGGTTGTGATTTATGTACCTCATGATTTATGTACCTTATTGAATACAATTCCTTAATAGACTGGAATTCCTTAATAGATTGGAAGAACCAATCATCCTTCAAAGAAAATAGATTACTGGGAAAACATTGGAAAGAACAATGGACTAATTGAAAAACTTAGAATAAGATCATTTAGTGCTAGATACGTTTAAAAATGTCAGCCGGGCGCGGTGAGGCCGAGACGGGTGGATCACGAGGTCAGGAGATCGAGACCATCCAGGCCAACACGGTGAAACCCCGTCTCAACTAAAAATACAAAAAAAAAATTAGCCGGGTGTAGTGGCGGGTGCCTGTAGTTCCAGCTACTCGGGAGGCTGAGGCAGGAGAATGGCGTGAACCCGGGAGGCGGAGCTTGCAGTGAGCCGAGATTGCGCCACTGCACTCCAGCCTGGGCGAAAAAAAAAAAAAAAAAAAAAAAAAAAGTCAGGCACAGCTAAATGAATTCAGATTTCTTGCTTCCTACTTCTTCATTCACCACTAGATACTGTCTTTTTCTTTTTGCTGAAATACTGGCCAGTCGAATATTAGGAGAAAACAATTGAATATTAATTGATAATTTTCAAGTTAGGTGAGGATTTTACAGCAGATGAAGGCTGTGACAGGAGGATGTATCTACTCTGAGCTCTGTTGGAAGTTTTGGCCATGATAATTATTTAACATCAGTCTCCATGGCAGCACGGAGAAAAGCTCTAGGCAAACAAACAGATGGATTCAGAGGACCTTAAGAGATCAAGTCCAGTAGGAGCCAGCAGCTGGCCTTCTGTGGGCTGCTTATTAGCATTTTCCTTAGCTTGTTGTCTGCCTGCACTCGGCAGCAAGCTGGAGGTCAGATATATGACACAAACGCATTTGCACCCAGGTTCTGGTATCTACTCACTCACTCACAGGTGACCTCATCCGTATCTCTGCCTCTCTCTGCTTTCTTTGTTTTCTTTTACTCTGTGTGTGTGTGTTGTGTGTGTAGGTTCAAAATGACAGGTGGTAAAATGAGCAGCAAAAGGATACTCTTGGCTATTCCCGCTCTTCCTGTCTTTCAGATATTGCACATCCTGAGCCTGTTGTTTAACATAGAAGAAAAATGAAGCCACTTCACACATTCATGGAGAAGGTGCTTGAAAAGAGAAAAGAGGAAGCAGAGAGTGCTTAGCAGCAAGGCTATTTATTACTTCTGTATCCCAGGCAGTTTTCCAGGCTGTAGTTTCACCCCCAACCTTGCCTCCCCTGCTGAATGTGGCTGGTGCCAAATTGCTGCCATTGACTGAGTCATCATGTCCCAGTTGGTCTGGCACTGTAGTCAACATTTGTAGCCTTTACCATTGTTGCTTTGGAGCTAGATCACTAGGTTAGATTATAGGCTAGATAATTAGGTTTTCCTAAATAGAGAATCTGCTGGTGCTGAGATCTTGCCCCAGAAGGCACACCGTGATGGTTATTCACATAGGTGGTCTGGTGTATGTGTGATGGGAAAACCAGTAAGTCACTCCTTAACTCAATTCAGCAGCCTTTTACTGATTGCCCAGAAACTGGATCATCTGGCAGAATTAAATGGATTATTTTGTTTAAAACCTAAAGCAAAAAGTTTAAGGTGGGCCTCAAGGGATTCCATATGTAAATTGTTCCTATGAATGATTGTTGATAATGTTGGAAAAAAATGGGAAAAGAATTCATACAAATGACTATCCTGATGGTGAGAATATAATTATTTCTGTCCTCTTTTCCAAGCTTTCTCTAATGTTTCAGTACTGTTTATACAATAATAATATGTAATAATAACAACTGGTTTTGTTCTCATGGGGAAAAAAGGCCCAGGATAAAAATTCCAGTCATATTAAAGTGAAAACATGGCTAGATTCAGTGTCTTCAAGAGTATTTTGAAAAGAAAAATACCACAACAAAAAAACCCCAAGAACTTAAAATGATGATATTTGTATTTGACTATATTGGTTGAGATCACCTTTTTGTTTTGAGAGTCTAATATTGACATGTAATGTTGATTGAACACATATTGCTTTTAAAAGTTTAAGATATACATATATACATGGTCCTTATTAGGCTTTTATTTTCTTAAAAAATTTTACTATTTTTACTGTAAACATTTTCAAATGTACTCAAAAATGAATATTAAAAAGAACTACCATATGCTTCTCATTCAGGTTTTAAAAAAGAATAATATGGTGAACTTCCATATACTTATTTAGGTTCTATAGTTATACAGAATTTTTTTAAGTTTTTTTTTTTAACTGAGCAAATAATAGTTACAGTATTACCCACCTCTTCCCTGCCCCCATACACGTATGAAGTCAAGTTTCCCGTATTAACATCTCGCATTAGCGTGGTACATTTGTTAAAATAAATGAATCAATATTGAGACTTTATTCTTAACTAAAGTCAAGAGATTACATTGAGGTTCATTCACTCTGTCTTGTACAGTTGGATGGGTTTTAGCAAACGCACAATGTCATGTATCTACCTTTGCAGTACCATGTAGAATAGTTTTATAACCCTTCAATTCTCTTGTTCTTCACCTAACAACTCTCCCACACTTTTCTCACCTAACCAGGGCAACCACTGATATTTTGTTTTGTTTTAAACTGCTTCTATAGTTCTGCGTTTCCCAGAATGTCATACAGTTGGAGCCATGCAATATATAGCCCTTTCAGACTGGCTTCTTTCACTTAGCAGTATACATTTAAGATTCTTCCATCTTAAATGCATATTCCATGACTTGATAGCTTATTCTTTTTTTTTTTTTGAGATGGAGTCTTGTTCTGTCACCCAGGCTGGAGTGCAGTGGCGTTACCTTGGCTTACTGCAACCTCTGCCTCCCGGGTTCAAGCAGTTCTCCTGCCTCAGCCTCTCAAGTAGCTGGGACTACAGGCGTGCCCCCCCATGCCTGGCTTTTTTTTTTTTTTTTTTGTATTTTTAGTAGAGACAAGGTTTCGCCATGTTGGTCAGGCTGGTCTCAAGCTCCTGACCTCAGGTGATCTGCCAGCATTGGCCTCCCAAAGCGCTGGGATTACAGGCATGAGCCGCCATGCCTGGCCAACTTATTCCTTTCTATTGCTGAATGATATGATGTTATGTGGATGTACACCAGTTTGCTTATCCATTCACTTACTGGAGGTCATTTAATTGCTTCCAAGTTTTGGCAGTATTGAATAAAGCCGTTATAAAAATTTGCGAGCAGATTTAGTTTGGACATAATGTTTTCAACTCATTTTGGTTAGTACTGGGGACTATGGTTGCTGGATCGTATTGTAAGAGTATGTGTAGCTTTACAAGAAACTGCCAAACTTCTCCAAAGTGGGTGTACCATTTTGCATTCCCATAAGCAATGAGTGAGAGCTCCTGTTGCTGTATATCCTTGACAGCATATGGTGCTGTCAGTGTTTTGGATTTTAGTGCTTCTAATAGGTAAGTAGTAGTATTTCATAGTTGTTTTATTTGCACCTTCCTAATGACATAAAACACTGAGCATCTTTTCATATGCTCTTTTGCCATCTGTATATATTCTTTGGTGAGTTATCTGTTCAGATCTTTTGACTCTTTTATATCTGGGTTGTTGTTTTTCTTATTCTTGAATATTCTTGAATATATCCTTTGTATATTTTAGATATAAGTCCTTCATCAGGTACATGTTTTGCAAAGTTTTTTTTTAAATTATTACTTCTTTTTTTTTTTTTTTTTTTTTTTTTTGAGACAGTCTTGCTCTGTCACCCAGTCTGGAGTACAGTAGCATGATTGGCTCACTACAACCTCCACCTCCCTGTTCGAGTGATTCTCCTGCCTCAGCCTCCCGAGTAGCTGGGGTTACAGGCATGTACCACCATGCCTGGCTAATTTTGTATTTTTAATAGAGATGGGTTTCACCATGTTGGCCAGGCTGGTCTTGAACTCCTGAACTCAGGTGATCCACCCGCCCTGGCCTCCTAAAATGCTGGGATTACAGGCGCGAGCCACTGTGCAAATTTTATTGTGTATATTTGACGTTTACATCATATGTTTTGCAAAGATTTACTTCCAGTCTAGAACTTTTTATTCTCCCAACAGTTTCTTTCACAGAACAGGCATTTTCAATGTTAATGAAGTCCAACTTACCAGTTTTTTTCTTTGGATCAAACTTTTGGTGTTACATCTAACTTTGGGTTTGCCAAACCAGAGTTTTCTAGATTTTATAATAATACCAAGTTATCTTCTAGTAGTATTATGGTTTTGTGTTTACATTTAGATCTGTGATCCATTTCAAGTACATTTTTGGGAAGGGTATGAAGTCTATATCTAGATTTATTATTTTGCTTGTGGATGTCCTGTTGTTCCAGCATCATTTGTTTAAAAGACTGTCTTTGCATTATTATATTTCATTTGCTCCTTTGTCAAAGATCAGTTATGGGTCTGGTTCTGAGCTATTTTATTCTGTTGGTCTCTTTTTCTATTTTTTCACCAATACCAAACAATCCTGATTATTTTAGATTTATAGTGAGTCTTGAAGTCAGGTAATGCCAGTCCTCTCACTTTATTCTTGTTCTTCAGTATTGTTGCTTACTCTGAGTCCTTTGCCTTTCGGTAAACTCTAGAATCAGCTTTGTTGATATTTATAAAATTGCTTACTGGGATTTTGATTGGGATTGCATTCAATCTATAGATCAAGTTAGGAAGAACTGACATCTTGACAACTTTAAGTCTTCCTGTCTAGAAACATAGAATATCTCTCCATTTATTTAAATCTTTAAAAATTTTCTTTCATGAGAGGTTTGTAGTTTTCCTCACATAGATCTTAGTTACATTTTGTTAGATTTAAACGTTAAGTATTTTTTTTGGTGAAATGTAAATGATGTTGAGTTTTAAATTTCAAATTCCACCTATTCATTTCCGATATAGGAAAGACATTGACTTTTATATATTAACCTTGTATCCTGAAACCTTGCTATTCATTACAGGAATATTTTTGTTGATTCTTTAGGATCTTCAACATGGACAGTCTTGTCATCTGTAAACAAAAACAGTTCTTTTTCTTTCTTCACAATTTGTATTTCTTTATATCCTTTTCTTGTTTATATTAGCTAGGATTTTTAGTATGATGCTGGATTTGAATGGGGAGAGGGATATCCTGTCTTGTTCCCAGTCTTACAGAGAAAGCATCTAGTTTCTCACTATTCAATATGACATTAGCTGTAGGTTTTTGGTAGATCATCTATATCAAATTGAGGAACTTCCCCTCAATCTTCCTAATTTGCTGAGAGTTTTTATCATGAATTGGTGTTGGATTTTGTTAAATGTTTCTCAAACTCTTTTAACTTTTTAATTAATTTTAATTGACAAATGAACTTGTATATATTTATCTCAAATGCTCTTTCTGCGTTTATTGATATGATCTTAAGATTTTTCTTTTTTAGCTTGTTGATATGATGGGCTACATTAATTGATTTTAGAATGTTCTGTCAGCCTTGCATAACTAGAATAAATCTCACTTCGTGGGGGTAATTTTTTAAAACAGTTCTTAGATTCTATTGGCTAGTATTTTGTTGAGGAGTTTTATATCTATGTTCATGGGAGATATTGGTCTGTAGTTTTCCCTTCTTGTCATGTCTTTATCTGGTTTTGTTGTTAGGGTAATACTGTCCTCATAGAGTGAGTTAGCAAGCATTCTTTTTGCTTTTATTTCTGTAAGAACTCGTAGAGAATTGGTTTAATTTTTTCCTTAAAAGGTTGGGAAAATTCCCAGTGAGACTGTATGGACCTAGTGCTTTCTTTCCTGGGAGGTTTTTAGTTATTACTATTATTTTTAAAGATAAAGATGTATTTAGATTATCTACTTGTGTGAATTTTGAAAGTTTGTATCTTTCAAGGTATTAGTTCAGTTTCATCTAAGTTTTCATATTGTAGGCATAGAGTTACTTATAGTATTTGTTTGTTATCATTTCAATGCCCGGGGGATTAGTAGTGATAACCCTGATTTCTGATATTTGGGTCTTCGCTATTTTTTTTTTCTTGGTTAGCCTAGCTAGAGGTTTACTAATTTTGCCAATCTTTTCAAGGAACCAGCTTTTGGTTTCATTGATTTTTTTTTTCCCCCTGTTAATTTTCCATTTTCAATTTTATTGATTTGTGCTCTACTTTTTATTCTTTCTTTCTTTCTTTTTTTCTTTTTTGCTGCTTGCTTTAGCATTATATTGCTCTTCTTTCTCTAGTTTCTTAAAGCAGAAGCTTAATTATTGCTTTTAGATCTTTCTGCTTTTCTACTATATGCATTTATTGCTAAATAGTTCCCTCTACACTATTTTGTTACACCCCAAAATGCTTTTGTTACACCCAAAATTTTTATAAGTTTTATTTTTATTTGACTCAAAATATTTTAAAATTTCTTTGGAGATTTCTACGACCCATATGTCATTTTGAAGTAAGTTATTTAATCTGCTGGTATTTTTGGATTTTATATAATTCTATTTGCTCCCTTATGTGCCCATTTTATTGCTTTTACATATTTTTCTTCTTCCCTTTTTTTTTTTCTTGGAGACAGAGTCTTGCTCTGTCACCAGGCTGGAGTGCAGTGGTGCAATCTCAGCTCACTGCAACCTCCGCCTCCCAGGTTCAAGCAATTCTCCTGCCTCAGCCTCCCGAGTAGCTGGGATTACAGGCGCGCACGCCACCAGGCCCAGCTAATTTTTGTATTTTTAGTGGAGACGGGATTTCACCATGTTGGCCAGGATGGTCTCAATCTCCTGACCTTGGAATCTGCTCACCTTGGCCTCTCAAAGTTCTGGGATTACAGGCATGAGTCACCGCGCCCGGCCACTTACAAATATTTTTAAGTGCTTACTGTAGAGCTTGCAATATACATGTTTAAAATCCACTTTCAAATAACAGTATACTTCTTCATCAGTAGTGCAGTTACTTTATTAACAGTATTTTCAGTTTCTCCTTCCATCTCTCATAATGCTGTAATTAATTTCATGTATCCATATGCTATAATCACCCAATACATTGTTCTTATTATTACTCTGAACAAATGATTACTTATTAGATGAATTCAGAATAAAAAGGATAAAAATTTTATTTTACATTATTTTGTTTCTTTCTGCTTCTCTTCCTTTCTTTATGTAGGGCTGAAGAAGTGTTAACATTTCTTGCAAGGCAGATCTCCTGGCAACACATTCCCTCAGTTTTTGTTTGTTCAAGGAAATCATTTATCTTTCCATTTTGTCGGATAATTTCCCTGGATACAGGATTCTTTCGGCAGTTTAAAAATTTCATTCAATTTTCTTCTTGCCTTCTGAAGAGAAATCTGATAAAATTCTTACCCTTGTTCCTCTATAGGTAAGGTTATTTTCCTCTGGCTTTCTTCCTTGTTTTCTCTTTGCTTTTCTTGAGTTTGAATATGGAATGCCTAGGTATAGATTTTTTGTAATTTATCCCGCTTAGCGTTTGGTATCTGCCGTTAAATTTGGAAAATGCTTAGCCGTTATTACTTCATAGGTTTCTTTGCTCCCTTCTCTCTTTCTTCTTCTTCTGGTATTCCTATTATGTGTATGTTATATTATTTGTTGTTGTCTCACACTTCTTGGATATTATTCCCTGTTTTCACTCTTCAGTTTGAGAAACTTCTGTTGACATTTGTCAAGCTCACTGAGTTTGTCTAGAGTCTGCTGATGAGCCCATGAAAGGGGTTCTTCCTTCATTCTGTTTTAGTGTTTTTCACTTCTAGTATTTCCTTTTGGCTCTTTGAGTTTTCATCTTTCAGCTTTCACTACCAATTTGTTGTTGCATGTTGTCTGCCTTCTCCATTAGATTACTTAACATATTAATTGTAGTTACTTTAAGTTCCTTAGGTGATAATTTAAACATCTGTGTCAGATCTGAGTCTGAGTGTGATTCTTGCATTGTCACTTAACGACTGTGGTTTTTTTGCTTCTTAGCATGGCTTGTAATTTTTTGTTAAAAGCTGGACATGATGTGTAGAGTAATAGGAACTGAGGTAGTTAGGCATTTCAAATGAGGTTTGATGCCAGTTGGGCTAGGAGCTAGCCTGTGGTTAATGTGTGCTGTAGCTGCAGGAGCCAGGAACTACAGATTCCTTTCCTTTCCTTATTTTTGTCTCCCCTGTTGTCTTTGGGATTCATAGTATGAACATTTTTAGGCCTTAAGGAATAATAAACACCCTTTTTAATTCAGTTTGTTTGGTAGATAACCAACATCAAAAGTATACAGGCAATATAAGAATTCATGAAGTTTTAAATAAATAATAGTTAACTGGGTAGAAGATGCTATGTTTTTATTAGCATGAAATGCATGAGTGCCTAATTTGCTGTTTCCTTTTTTAAATTTTGTAGGTGAAATCTTGTCTGTATTTATTTACACTGCCATTTTTCTATATAACAATATAGTATCCAAATATAAATAGTACAAATGTAGTAAAGGTGGGACTTCTTCCTGTTCTTTACTCTATTATTTCTCTTACCTCGAGTGTTACTGAGAGAAACCAAAAGAGAGCTGCAGCTTTCCAGAATGCCCAAGTTTTTGCTACTTAATTTTTTTTTTCTTTTTGCCAGTTTTTACTTCTGAGTGTGCTGTAAGTGCATATGTACTTTTTTTGGTGTATATTCCGATGGACTTATGCAGATTTAAATTATTAAAAAACCGATCATATGCATATTTTGTTTTCAAAACAAAGTAAAAGTATACCATTAAGTCCTCCTTTCGAAAGTGTAGGAGAATCATAATATATAAATGAGTAGGAATGCCAGCTGCTACTTGCCATGTGAAGCTAACTGGAGTAAAAATGAAAAGTTAGACACAGTAGACAAGTTGAGTACCCATAAACAGAAAACTAAGAGCTGTCTGTATACAGGATTAATTGCCAGATTAGAGAAGTAGCAGGTGTTATGAATTCGGGAGGTGGAAAGATCACTTTGGGATGGAGTGGACAGAGAAGGAAGGCAGCAGAGCTAGTCATTAAAGATGATTGAGAGGCCCGAAGTCTAGGAAACTTACTACAGTGGCAAAGTGCTACAATCAGAACCTAGAGTGCTAACAACTGACTGAGTTTCTTTACCAAGTTTTCTAAACAATTCGTTAAAGTTGTTGACCAAAATCTTGATGAATTATTCATGACTTCAGAATTTCGGCTAGGCATGGAGAACCACGCCTGTAATTCCAGCATTTTTCGGGACTGAGGCGGGAGGACCATTTGAGGCCAAGAGTTTGAGTGGGCAACTGTCTCTACCAAAACAAAAACAAACAAGCAAACAAACAAACAAAATAGCCAGGCATAGTGGTATGCACCTGTAGTCCCAGCTACTTGGAATGCTGAGCTGGGAGGAGCACTTGAGCCCAGAAGTTTGAGGCTGCAGTGAACTGTGATCGCACCTGGGAGCAAGACCTTGTCTCAAAAAAAGAAAGTTACTAGAACAGAGAATTAACTGCAGACCGAGTTAAGAAATGAAAATAAAAGGTTGTAATGTTATTATATTAAAGTGATGTTCTCTGGACAGAAGAAGGGATATAATTGAGCAAGCTTTCGGATTCTGCCCTTTTGAGAAAGTAACCCCCAATTGTAAAGCAAGGGAATTGGAATACAGCCGATCTAAATTTGAATCCTGGCTCTATTTTTTATTAAATGTGGAGATATACTGGTGGTGCTGATGGGTTAGGACGATTGAGATAATGGAAGTAAAGTAATTAACTCAGCGTTTGTCGCATAGTAAGTACCCATTAAATGGTTGCTATTGTTCAATAATGGTAATAAAACCCTAATTCAGCTATGTGGCATATAATTGCTTTGAATTAAAAGTGTATTTCTGGGTACATTTTTATGTGTAAGCCAATAAATGCAATGACAGCATTTTGTTTAGAACTATGTAATGCAAATTTTAAAGCACCAAAACTTATTTTACTCTTAAGAAAAATCTAGTCTGTTTGCAAAAGGAAGTCATGTTATTTGGGGAGCATTTCATATCTGTAATTTACATGGAGCACTACCAAAAAGTCATTATAGAACCCCACTAGGGAAGCCTCGTATAATTTCAGCTCCTTGAGTGGATGACTGAGCTGCTGCCATCTGAGTTGTCATGGAGATGATTGGAATTACTTTCTCTTAAGTGGCTGCACTCAGTTGGGTGAACTTCTCTGTGGTGCTTTCTTTTTGCAATTACATCTGTAGCAGTGGGGCTTCATTTGGCATTCATCTAACCTTGCTCAGTTTGAAGTCATGATTCCAACAGGGAAGTGAGGTGATCCTAGGGGAAGTCCTGAAAGTTGAGGAATGCTGCAGAATTGTTTTTTTGATTGAGGGGAATGATTTAAGTGCTTGTTGGTTATAGTTCCTCTGTTCCTCCTAGGGATCGGTGAAAATCACCTGCTGTCATGTGTTTGAAGAGCCATAGATGAAAGAAATGAAGGCTATGAAGAAATTATTATTGTTTATTCTTAAGTTTCTCTTTTTCTTATAGTTTGATTTGAAGTGGTTTTGTGCAGCAAACTTGGGAAATCATGATTTAATGCACTTGCATTTTTATATATGCAAATAAATGCTAAAATATAAAATTTGCATATGTGATATAATTTAAAAACATATATGACCTCTGCCTCCAGTTCCTGGCAGATCTCCTAAAACCCTTGTAATTTCTTGGGCAGTAAGGGTGATGGGTACATCTTCTATTCTAATATTTGGTTTTGACTCTTGTTTCTGACATGGTGGTTAATTCCTTGGAATTTTCTGGGTGATAGGAGCGTCTTTTGTTCTTCTGTGATAACTCTTGGTGCCCTCCTGGATAAGGGCTGGTCACCAGAAAGAGTCCGCCACAATTAGAAGGCTTGAACTTTCAGCTCCACCCCCACCCTCTGGGAAGGGGAGAGGGCTGGAGATGGAGTTAATAATAGAACATGGCTACGTGATGAAGCCTCTATAAAATTCCATGAACTCTGAGGTTCTGGGAGCTTCCGGGTTGCTGAGCACATCCACGTGCTGGGAGGGTGGAGCACTGCAACTCCACAGGGACAGAAGCTTGGGACTCTGCTGGAGCTCACCCTATGTACCTCTCCATCTGGTTATTTGTATCCTTTAAAATATCTTTCGTAATAAATCGACAGTAGTACATACATTGTTTTCCTGGGTTCTGTGATACACTTCGGCAAATTATTGAACCTGAGGAGGGTTCCTGGGAACCTCTGATTTGTAGCCACGTCGGACAGAAGTGTGGAGAACCTAGGGCCCTACGACTTGTGATTGGCATCTGAAGTGCAGGGCAGCCTTGTGGGACTGAGCCCTTAAACTGTGGGGTCTGTGCTAAACCTGGTTGGTGTCAGAATTAAATTGAATTGTAGGACACCCAGCTGGTGTTGGAGAATTGGTTGGTGAGAGGAGAAAACCTGACACCTCTGCTCACTGAAGTGCTGAGTGTGGGAGTATAGAAGAGAAACACAATTGGTTTTTCCTATAGTCTGTTTGGTTGGTGAATTTTGTTCCCTCCTAAGAAGAAAAATGTAGAGTTTACTGAAACCTCTCAACAGCAAGCCTGCTAGGATGGAATCTCCTTAACCAAGCAGTTGGCTGCTGAAAAGGCCACACCTGTGCTCCCACCTGCAAAAGGGGTGGGATTGAAGCAGCCCACATTGTGTGATGATTGGGCACCGATAAGCTGAGTCTCAGGAATAAAAATTCCAGTTCTTTCCAGTTTAGCCAGGGGCTTACTGACTAGAAGGTCCTCCACTGAGAGAGATAAAGATGCCTTAGGCAAGAGATGGTAACACAGAAGAATATAGAGTTGCTATTTCAAGTTAGGAACTTCTGGAGCCTTCTGGTTTATCCTCTCAGATATGGTTGCTGGCCCTTTCTTTCCTCTCTATTTGCGGAATTATTGCAGCACTTACACCATGCAATTGCAATTGTTTACTTTCCTCTTTTCCTCATTATAAGCTCCTTAGGAGTAGAAAACTATCTTTAACTTGAAGCAGTGTGTTTGGTTCATGATGGAGCTAAATAAGTGTTGAGTAAGTGAAATTGTATGAATGACTTTGCTTTGCGTGTGTGTGTGTGTGTGTGTATATATATATATATATTTTTTTTTTTGAGATGGAGTCTCACTCTGTCTCCCATGCTGGAGTACAGTGGCGTGATCTTGGCTCACTGCAACCTTCACCTCCCAGGTTCAAGCGATTCTCCTGTCTCAGCCTCCCGAGTAGCCGGGGTCACAGGCATGGGCCACCATGCCTGGCTCATTTTTGTATTTTCAGTAGAGATGGGGTTTCGCCATGTTGGCCAGGCTGGTCTCGAAATCCTGGCCTCAGGTTATCTGCCCACCTCGGCCTCCCAAAGTGCTGGGATTACAGGTGTGCGTCACTGCACCTAGCCTCTCTCTCTCTCTCTGTCTCTTTAACTTTCAGTAACAAAGTCAGAAAATAAAGTGATGGTCTTTCTCTTGATTAGCCAAACCACTGAATTTTAGGCTACCCTTAACAAAATATACAAATAGGTATTTGTTTATTTAATTAGCATGATGGCCAAAGGATGTTGCTGTTTTTTTTTTTTAAAGTGGTGTGATAAATGTACTGAGTCGATATAAACCCTGCATCCTGATGTTAAGAAAGTATTTAGTAATTATTAATGTATATTAATTGATATATCTAAATTTTGTGTGGCAAAAGGAAACTCGTGGATCACAAAGCTGAAAATTCAAGCATAAGAAAACTGTGAATGCTACCAGCTGAGGAGATTGTGTTTCTGTTGTGAATTTGGCCCAGTTTTAGAGCATACGTCAATTGCTTATGTAGTTAGACTTGGGATTAGATTGAAAATTTATATTTCTAGACTAAGAAGATATTTTGCAATGCTTTGTCATAACCATCTAGTCTTCCTAGTCAGTTTATTAATCACTAATAGGAAGGAAAGTGTCCATGTACCTAATTTGCATAGATAAATTAAAGCTAACTTTTAACAAATAGCAATTTTTAAAACATTTCTAAAATGTATTATTTGCATCCATATTATACTACAGCAGAGTGTACTGAGTATAATAGAATCTCTCTTCCAGATGACTAGTATGAATATCATGTGACACTGTTTCCCCTGCTTTGTAAATTTGTAAGCTAAATTTCTTTCTTTCTTTCTTTCTTTTTTTGAGACAGAGTTTTGCTCTTGTTGCCCAGGCTGGAGTGCAATGGCGCGATCTTGGCTTACTGCAAACTCTGCCTCCCGGGTTCAAGCGATTCTCCTGCCTCAGCCTCCCGAGTAGCTGGGATTACAGGCACCCACCACCACACCCGGCTAATTTTTGTATTTTTAGTAGAGATGAGGTTTCACCATGTTGGCCAGGCTGGTCTCGAACTCCTGACTTCGTGATCCACCCGCCTCGGCCTCCCAAAGTGCTGGGATTTACAGGCATGAGCCACCATTCCTGGCCTAAATTTCAAATAAGACTAATTTGACGAAATACACAAGGTGGTAGTTTTCTATTTAAGGAAAGTTTGATGTACTGTGGATTGTGTAGCCTCATTTTCCACAAGGACATCATGATTTTTTATTTATTTTTTTTAATCAAGTACAAAGCAGGAAGAAAAGTTCAAACTGCATCATGGTTTTTTATCTTTCTACTCTCTGCCAAGCATCAGCATCTGAATTCTTTTTAGGAGAAAATCAGCAGTTTTGTATTTGACTGCAGAGGTATGCATGGCTATTAAACCTTATGTATTAATGCTCTGGGTGTGTGGGTGAATATGGAGAAATCCTCTGTCAAAATGACCTCTTTAGGGTGGAATTCAATTACAGCTGAAAAGCCAATGTTGCTTTCTCACAATCAGATTTTAAGAAACACTGAATATGCACGTCAGAGCTTAAATTCCTTCTCTCTCAAGGACTATCAGAATTGGCATACGTCTTTGATTAAGCCTCATGCAAATGCTGATATAAGCCGTGTCTAAGAAATTGCAAAACTTTAATTACATTTTTTCCTTAAAGTGGGTTGTTTAAATAGTAAGTCATATGTTGCTTAATGACAAGATTATATTCTGAGAAATGTGTTCTTAGGCGATTCTGTCACTGTGTGAACATTGTAGAGTGTATTTACACAAACGTAGTTGGTATAATTTACTGCACACCTAGGCTATATGGTAAAGCCTGTTGTTCTAGGCTACAAACCTGTATAGCATGTGATTGTACTGAATATGGTAGATGGCTGTAACACAATGGTAAAAATTTGTGTATCTAAATATAGAAACAGTATAGTAAAAATACAGTATTATAATCTTAATGGGACCACTATCCTATATGCAGCTTTTGCTATATGATGGCAGTCATTCAAGTTTTTTTTGGTCTTGTTTTGTTTTTACCTTTCAATGAAATGACTTTAGAAAAATAATCCTTAAAATAAGGAATGATGCTTTGGTGCCTCACAGTATAACTTAGATTTATATCATTATATTCTTTTTTTTTTTCTTTTTTTGAGACGCTCTGTTTCCAGGCTGGAGTGCAGTGATGCGATCTCAGCTCACTGCAACTTCCGCCTCTCGGGTTCAAGTAATTCTCCTGCCTCAGCCTCCCGAGTATCTGGGACTACAGGCGCCCCACGCCCGGCTAATTTTTTTATTTTTAGTAGAGACAGGATTTCACCATGTTGGCCAAGATAATCTCGATCTCTTGATCTACCAGCCTCGGCTTCCCAAAGCGCAGGGATTACAGGCGTGAGTCACTGTGCCTGGCCATCATTATATTCTTTTAAAGGTTTGAAGTCAACACAGTAAATAACTTCATCCCAGTGTTCTAAAGAACTGTGGGCAGATCTTTTCATTTTACTACTTACCCAGATATTGTCAATGGAAAGGGCTGTATCTGAGAATTGGATTCTTTAAGTAAATGAGACTAGCTTTAGTGGGGCACTCTGGGGCCATGGGAGCAGGCAAGGTTGAGTGTTATCTGAGCTGCTGAGTGCCCTGAGTAAGCTATTGTTTAGTCCCTAAATATATGACTGATAAGAAGAGAATCTTAGTGTGACCATCTGCTCAACCCAATTAGCAGCTATGCAAATCCCTGCTTCCAGTTAATGACTATTGTATTTCCATCAGATCTTTGCTCAAAAGTAGCTTTCACAGAGAACCTTTCCCTTGCCATCTCAAAGAAAGGTGAAGTTTCCTTGTTGTCTTTTCTGTTTTTCTACATAGTACTTATCACTCTCTAATACATTCTGTATTTAACTTTTTCTTTTTTTTTGAGATGGAGTTTTGCTCTTGTTGCCTAGGCTGGAGTGCAATGGCGTGATCTCAGCTCACTGCAACCTCTGCCTCCCTAGGTTCAAGCAATTCTCCTGCCTCAGCCTCCCAAGTAGCTGGGATTACAGGCTTGCACCACCACGCCCAGTTAATTTTGTATTTTTGGTAGAGATTGGGTTTCTCCATGCTGGTCAGGCTAGTTTCCAACTCTGGAACTCCCTACCTCAGGTGATTCTCCCACATCAGCCTCCCCAAGTGCTGGGATTACAGATGTGAGTCACTGTGCCTGGCCTTAACTATCTTTTTCAACCAGAATCTAAGCTCCATGAAGGCAGGGATTTTATCTCTTTTGCTTGGTGCTGAATCCTCAGTAACTAGGACTGTGCTCAGTAAGTTTTGAATGGATGATGATTGCACAGTTTTTGATAGTTAGAAGCTGTGGAAACAGTCTATATGTCTCTACCCCTGCAAACTTAAAACAAGAATGTACGTCATCTCGGACCAAAATTAGCCATATATTTATGTGGGCCTTTGATTGCAAGTAGGTAGAAACAGCCATGCATGTCTGGTTTGGAAGATTATCTTCTTTAGATCTTCAGGCGTATCAGCTGACTTCTCGGGTGGAGCCTTATTCTAAAACACAACCCAGGAAAGTCCTGGACAAGATTGGTAGGTCCCGGGCTCAGCCCAGGCAGCTAGACCCTCTGAGGTGGACACAGGCCAAGGGGCTGTAGATGTAGAGAGCTGTGTCATAGTGAGTGACTGGCTTATGTCTTATTCATTTAAGGGCTAGTAGCTGTTATTCCTCTTCCATCAAACACTTACCTAAGCAGCAATTTTACCAACAGAAAAATTATCTCTAATTCTTTCTATGCTACTCAGCCTGCCTTAAAATCCTGAGACTTTTTATACTAATTATTTAACATCAATATATTGATTTAGTGAGAACACATGTTAATTAGCCAGCTCCAAATCATTGAGTCAGATTAACTTGTTAACACACTTCGTATTACTCATAATGAATATTTCAAAGTAAATCACCACAAATCGAGTGTAACACTTGGGCATGTAAAGCCTGGGATTTAGCATACACTTTCACTTTATGCAAAGCAAATATAAAAACAGTGGTTAAGAACTTTGATTCTGTAGTTCAGCTGCTAGATTCAAATCCAGGTGCAGATTCCAACTAGTTGGTTGACTCATGACAAGTTATTCAATATAGGCAAGCCTTAGTTTCCTTATCTATGAAATAGGGATAAAAAGGCCTAACTCATGGAATTGTCATGAGGATTATGTAAGATTACTTGAAGACCCTTGGCAAAATGCTTAGCACATAGTAAATGCTTAATAAATGTTAGCTTAAAAGAATTATTCACATGGCAAAGATTTTTTGAGCGTCTATAGTAGGGCTAAGAAATGAGAAAGGTTTGCAAACACTAATTCTAAGTATACACTTGAATTATAAATGGATTGCTAGTGAGATCCCATAAATTAGATGTAGAACAAAGTTCCTTAAGAGATGTAGCTCTCTTTGTGTATTTAAAAGGCACTCCAGAGGCCTGGCTGCATGCTGTGGCTCACGCCTGTAATCCCACACTCTGGGAGGCCGAGGCGGGCAGATCACCTGAGGTCTGGAGTTTGAGACCAGTCTGGCCAACATAGTGAAACCCCCATCTCTACTAAAAATAGAAAAATTAGCTGAGTGTGGTGGCACATGCCTGTAATCCCAGTCTCTTGGGAGGCTGAGGCATGAGAATTGCCTAAACTCGGGAAACAGAGGTTGCAGTGAGTGGAGATTGTGCCACTACACTCCAGCCTGGGCAACAGAGCAAGACTCTGTCTCAAAAAACAAACAAACAAACAAACAAAAACAGCACTCCATTTACACAAAGCTTTTTTTTTTTTTTTTTTTTTTGAGATGGAGTTGAGCTCTGTCGCTCAGGCTGGAGTGCAGTGGCACAATCTTGGCTCACTGCAACCCTCTACCACCCAGGTTCAAGCGATTCTCTTGCCTCAGCCTCCCGAGTAGCTGAGATTACAGGCGCCCACCACCACGCTAATTTTTGTATTTTTAGTAGAGATGGGGTTTCACTGTGTTGGCCAGGCTGGTCTCGATTTTCTGACCTCATGATCTGCCCACCTCGGCCTCCCAAAGTGCTGGGATTACAAGCATGAGCCAACACTCCTGGCCCAAAGCAAAGCTTTTGTGATTGTTATCCATGAAATCCACCCCTTTTTAAAAAAATTTTTATTTTTTTAGACAGGAGTTTTGCTCTTGTTTCCCAGGCTCGAGTGCAATGTCACAATCTTAGCTCACCACAACCTCTGCCTCCCGAGTTCAAGCGATTCTCCTATCTCAGCCTCCTGAGTAGCTGGGATTGCAGATGTGTGCCACCATTCCCAGCTAATTTTTTGTATTTTTAGTAGAGACGGGGTTTCTCCATGTTGGTCAGGCTGGTCCTGAACTCCAGACCTCAGGTGATCCGCTCTACTCGGCCTCCCAAAGTGCTGGGATTACAGGTGTGAGCCACCGCGCCCAACGAGAATCCACTTCTTATGCTAAAGGAGAGCTCTTCTGTAGGATTTTTGGTATTTTTCTTAAAGTTTTCATATATAGCTAAGACAATTTTTTAATTGTAAAAAGGTTTGTCCCTAGTGGCTTCAAAATGTCAACCTATTGGAAGAGCGATGACACTTGAACCAATGTGACTTTCTTTTCATGCTCTACTTAACTCACAGAAACAGACTTGGTGTCAGAACAAGGTGAAGCTGCCAATTTTCTAATCTTTCCAGGTTTCTAGGAGTGGGACACACATGTGTGCTATGATTCCAAAGATGGAATACCTTTCATTTAATGTATTAAGTATGCCAGTATACAGAGGTAGTCGGTTTACACTGGTAACAGATACAGAAGTGAAATTGAAATGCACAGTAAGGACAATCTGAAAACAACAACAACAAAAACCCTGTGTCTGGGGTTTGCAGGAGCCTGAGTCTACTCAGCTTAGTTACCAACTGGATGTGAAAGTTCCCATCAGACCCCTTCAGGATCATATCCTTACTGTGTGGTGAAGAGTTGGAACTGACAAAACCATTTCTCATTTCCCATCTTGCGCTGATTTTCTCCAATTTTCTCTGGTACATACTCTTTTATGATTGCTTTTATTTTAAGCATGTAGAGTTTAATAGTGAGCCAATGCCATCAAATAAATTCTGCCCCCTTTCCTAGTTTAGTTTCTCTTTGTGAGTGGAATCCCCCTTATGTTTCTGAACTATTTCTTAAGAGGCTTGCTTTATGATGAAAGAGGAAATGCCAAAAGTGACTCCAATAATGTCACTTTAAGTCATTTTCTGTTTCTTTACATGATTTCTAGTTTTACAGGAGCTTTAAAAAAGAATAGGAAATAGGAATAGGAAATCACTTTAAGTCATTTTCTTTCTTTGCATGATTTCTAGTTTTACAGGGCTTTTTAAAAAGGAATAGGAAATATGAAAAAACTGGGGAAAGGTTGGTGATTTGACAATATTTTACTTGTACTTTTTTTTTTTTTTTGAGATGGAGATTTGCTCTTGTTGCCCAGGCTGGAGTACAATGGCATGATCTTGGCTCACTGCAACCTCCGCCTCCCGGGTTCAAGCGATTCTCCTGCCTCAGCCTCCCTGGTACCTGGGATTACAGGTGCCCGCCACCACGCCCAGCTAATTTTTTGCATTTTTAGTAGAGATGGGATTTCACTATTGAAACTATGGCCAGGCTGGTCTCGAACTCCAGATCTCAGGCGATCCACCCACCTCAGCCTCCCAAAGTGTTGCGATTACGGGCGTGAGCCACCGTGCCGACAGACTTGTACTTTTTCAGCGTTTGATATCCTATTTGAGCGACTGTCTTTGTTTACCTAGGTAATGTGGTCGTAGGTACTGTGTTCAGAAATCAAGAGAGTAAAGGGAAGCAATAGAAAGGAAAGGATAGTTTCCAGAGCTGAGATATATTTTTCAAAAAAATCATGGCCCCCCTGTTTCTACTGGGGACACCTAGAGTAGGACAATGGGAGATGATAATGTGGTTAGCCCAAGGTTGTTTAGGTGGTTTTAGTTTGTTTGTTTTGAAACCTGAAGCCTCAGTGGGCTTGAGCAAGAAGGAATAGAGAGAGAGAGAATTCTCATCATTTTGTGGAGCTTTTTGAGCTTTTTCGTACTTTTACATCTCCGTTTTCCACAGTAGCCTCAGAATTTTCTTTATATGGATGCATGCTGGGGCTTCCCGATGATCGCTTGAGGATGGCTCTGGTGAGACAGAGAACTTGGTGGAAATCCCCCTGAGCTGCCTTCCTGGAATAAACCTGGGTTGAGAAATCTTGGGGCTCTGGGCACACAGAAAATGCCTGGTGGACAAATCATGGGACTGCCACCATCTTATCAAACATGATTAATGGGAACTGGAATGTAATGGAGACAGTGTCACATCCCTGCAGGGTGTCTCTGTGTTTTTTTCCTTCCCAAACACTGTCTTTTCTCTCTTCCTTTTAATGGATTTCCAAACAATACTCTGGTAGCTCCTTTTGTGCTACAAGACTTAGACCCGGAGGGTAAAGAGTAATTTCTCCAAAAGGATCTTGACATTTTACTGTTGTAATAAGCTAAGCATTTTGTCTTTTTTTTTTTGATTTCTTTTTTTTTTTTTTTTTGAAACGGAGTCTCGCTCTGCTGCCCAGGCTGGAGTGCAGTGGCCGGATCGCTCACTACAAGCTCCGCCTCCCGGGTTTACGCCATTCTCCTGCCTCAGCCTCCCGAGTAGCTGGGACTACAGGCGCCCGCCACCTCGCCCGGCTATAAATATGTTTGTTATTTGGCTTATATAAATGATAGTGCCTTCTGTTAAGAAAGAAAACAAAGGACAGGAGAAGCACATTATTCTGAATTTCTCCCTACCTCCGATCAAGGCTTTACATATAACTTCCTGACTCCAGGAAACACCAGGGATAGAAGAACAAGGTCAGCAACACTTTGAGCAAGCAATAAGCTAAATCTAGAATTTGGGGCATCCTATAGGACAATGGAACCAGTTTAGTTAATGAGTCAGTGGCTTGTGAAAAGAAGGAAAAAAGGAATAGTTAACTATTCTATGTTAAAAGGGATTAAGGGATCTCAGAGACATAAGGAAATACAATGAGTAGACATTGTTAGGATTCTTATTTGTAAACAAGTGGAAAACAGATTTAAAAATAATTGGAGAAATGTGAATGTGAACTAGCTTTTGATAGTATTAAGGAATTAGTATTAATTTTGTTATAAATGATAATAGCCTTCTGGTTATATAAGCATCTCTGCTTCCATTCCCCCATGAATACAAATGAAGCAAGTCCCTTAATCTCACTTAGGATTACTATTTGCAGCTACAAAGAAGATGCTTATTTTGGAAGGTTGTGTAGGGTTGATGTGGAGGTACAATGAGACAATGCTAGCATAGAATCCTGTGATTTTTATGTTTCGTGGTGGTTGTTTTTGGCTATCATTATCACTATATGAGGTTCGTGCATCATATTAATTCTAACTCTAGCTGTCCTTTAAAACTTTCATGTGTTTCCATTTTTTTCTTATTGGTGATCATACTGGTGTCTCGCCATTCAGCGTTCACAGGTATTCCAGATGGCCTGCTCCGTGAGATGGAGGTGTCTTGGTTCATCTTGGCCTTACTCACCATTTTCTCTTACCACAAGGTCCTGTGTCAGGCCCAGCAATTGCCCTTGAATAGATGCTTACTTATTTGTTGAATGAATGAACTCTCCCTGTTAAACTTAAAGCAGAAAAAAGGAACTTTATTGGAACTTCTTATTGGCAGTAAATGCTAACAGATTTATATTGATAAGCTGCTGGGAGAGGACTTAAAGGGGACCTACACCTCACATTAGTGTTTTAGTTGCTTGCCTGTTGCTCATGATCAATCCCCTCCCATTGCTCTTCCTTAGAAAGTAGGCACGTGGTCATTTCTTTTTTCATCAGATTGCAAAGTCTTTATACAGTGAGAAATTCTATTAGTTTTGCACATAGTAGGCAGTTGCTAAATGTCAAAAGAAGACTTTATTTCTGTATCCAAAATATTTTCAGGTATTTTGATGGGAACTGGGGGAGCTGGGAGAATATTCAGTGTAAGAAATGATTTTTTTCTGTGAGTCAAGAAAATATTGTAGAAATACTGTGATAGCCTTTAATTTATAGCTGTCAAATACTGACTTGGTTAAAATTATTACAATGCTTCAGAGGCAATTATTTACACATGCTCTCTCTCTTCATCTTTAATACTAGTAACGTGGAAGGGGGGAGCTGGGAGAAAGTCATTTTTTAAATGTGGATTGGCGTTCAAATGTGGGAAGGGCTGCAATTCATTGAAATAACCAGGAGAAATTGGATGCTGATATTTCAGAGCTGCAGTCAGTTTGGAACCTCACAGTACTGCAGTCTAACAAGGAAGTGCCAGCCTTGTTTCAGATTTAAAAGAGTATCATCTTAAGGATCTGACATTAGCTTAAAGACAAAAGAGAGGTAACTCAGTAATTCCATCAGATGTATATTTTTTCTCATTTTGCAATTCCATCAAAGCAGTATTGCTCTTGGCCTTTTACCTATTTTTGTACAAGGAGAGGTATCATGATTTTTATCAGCGAGGGTAATATGTGTAAAACTTGCAAACAATTTATTCCTCTAAATAAAGTAAAAAAGTATGTTGCTAGAGAAGTACTATTGCTACTAACTACTAAAGGTAGTTAAAAAGTAGAAGTGTTTTATTACAATACAAATGAAGTGAACATGTGGAAATCTGTTTATTATTACATTTCAAGTTTGAATATTTTGTTTTCTTTTTAAGAAGAAGCAGGGCAAAACAAACTGTGCCCGTTGCATTCCTTGCCAAGGTCAATGCTCCATATTTTGTCTGTTTAATTTAATAGCATTCAAGCACAGAAGCAATCAGGAGGCCACTCCTATTGGTAAATCCATACTTATAAAGAAAGCATGTATTTCAGAACTTAGGGAAAAAGCTGTTTGTTAAGCCCAGACCCAGTTTGAGATCTTTTTGAAAAGTGCTTATAATTTTCCAGAATTCTAGGATTAACTCAAGGAAATGCACAATAGAAATATGTAGATTTGACAGTGGCTTTTTTCTTTTGCTCCAGTTATCTCAGAGTCTTTTTTTTTTTTTTAATGAAGCAGCTTTGAGATTTGTTAACTGGTTTTCTTTTGTCTGAGTTTTACCAAAGTGATTAAAAAATAAAGAACTATTGACTTTTGGTAATTAAAATACTCTTGGATTTTTTTTTTTTTTAGTTCAAGTTTAGGACCATTCATCTAGTTCTTAAACAATCTTGTTTTAACCGGAAGAACTCTTGATTTGAAACTTTGAGATCCTAAGAAACATTTTTTCTATGACTGTCAAAAAGAACTTCAGATTGCAATTTGTTCTAAAGAGGATAAAGTAGATATACCATGCTTGTTTTCTTTTCCTTAATTGAGTTTCATTTTTGTGATTAACTTAGATAAAAATACTCTAATTCGATTTACTGAAACAGTCAGGATGAAATATTTTGCGTAGTGAAGTGTGCTAAATCTTTAAAACGATCTCTCGAGTTTTTAAAGAATTTTAAAATGTAATGTATGAAGGTATAATTTCTGTGTATCTATACTTAGTTTTTCCCTCCCCGCTACATCTCACAAGCCCCTCTTTTCTCGTTCCTTTTGTAAACATGAGTTGCTTATGGCTTGTGTACTGAAAATGCTGCCAGGAAGTAGGGTGAGCAAAACTTCTTTTCCCATGACCCTCACTCTAATGTTGTTCCAAGGGTTCCCTACTTAGAAATGCCTTGATAACCGCATTCATTCCTGACATACCCCACCCCCAACACACACAACTGCTGAGTGCCATCTGACCCACAGTCCAGCTGCAGCTTTTAAAAATGCTAGTGGCAAAGGCTTTTACCTAGAACGGTGACTATCTGTTAAAAATTTTTGTGTGTGATTTGTTGTATGTGTGTTGAAATATTATTTTTTAAAGAAATAATTACTTGGTGTCAGCCTGCAAGCTAAAAAGTTATTAGTATGATTTTTTAAAAAATTTTCAACTCACTAAAGCTTGCCTGTGTATGTTCATCCTTTTTGTATCATTTCTGGAAGTTTTCCTGTTGACAGTGAAGTCTAAAATGCTAAGACCTTTAGATCCCGTTGTTCCATGACTTTTATTATGAATATAAAAGTTTTTAAAAAGAACTGGTCATGCTATGGCCTCTTCCTTCTCTCAAATCTTATATGATGCACTCAGTTTTTTCCTTTGGTGCACAAGGAGAGAAAAACATATTTGCTGAGTAAACACATGGCACTGAATTTCTTTCTCTAATCTGCTAAAAACTGTGAAGTGAGCAGTAGCATTCTCTTATATGTAGAAAATTGAGAGTGCAAAAGAGGTTAATTCGCTCCAGGTAACAAAAGCTAGTCAGTCGTGGAACTAAGATTTGAACCTGTCTGTCTGATACCAAAGTGTTATTCTTTGCCATTTGAAGGCAGTATCATTCATGCCGTGAACATTAGCCAAAAGCTTTATGGTATAGGGGGAGCAGAATGGAATGTGTAAAGGAAAAGTTCTTGGAAAGCAGAGTTTGGTGTAGAATGGTTCCTGAAAGTGAACGGGATGGTGCCAGCAGTTGCAAGATAAGGGGATGGGGTAGGTACATTGCTCCTGGCAGCTGCTCCTTCTGCCTCTCCTGTTGTTGAGTGTCAGATTTTGGTGCTCCAGGGAAGATTCAACCACTGTTAAAATTTGGCACAGGGTTGATGAAGTTTTGGAACTTTACTTACTGGATTATTTTTTTAAAAATTGTGTCTATCAAGAGAAGAATAAAGAGGGTATTTGTGGGTTATACTTTATTTAGTTATTCCTGGAGCGGGGACATGTGGCCTTATTCTAGTCCCATGGGCTTGAGGGGGAAAGCAGACAGATTTATTTGACTGACTGTAAGGTTCCTTTGCAGAGTACATAAAGAGAGAAAAGAAGAAATTTAATTTTTTTATTATTATTATTATTATTATTATTTTTGAGATGCAGTCTCACTATGTCTCCAAGGCTGGAGTGCAGTGGCACGATCTCGGCTCACTGCAGCCTCCATCTCCTGGGTTCAAGCGATTCTCCTGCCTCAGCCTCCCGAGTAGTGGGGGTTACAGATGTCTGCCACCACACCGCACCTGGCTAATTTTTGTATTTTTAGTAGAGATGGGGTTTCACCGTATCAGCGAGGCTGGTCTCAAACTCCTAACCTCAAGTGATCCACCCACCTCGGCTTCCCAAAGTGCTGGGATTACAGGCGTGAGCCACCGCACCTCGCCAAAGAAATCTTACTCTTATAGTTAGTGAAACGTGGTGCCTCCTGAAGCCACAAGGCACATCTCAGTCTGTAAAGGCATGAAAGTTAAGTGTGTGTGAATAGAGAGAGGGTGAGATAAAGGAAATTCATCTGTGGGCTGTTTCCTGTTAGTGCATGTCTGCTGTGTTACCGACCCTTGCACATTCCCTGCCTTCCCTCTGCAGCCTCTAGTCCAGATTCAAGAACCCTGAAGACCTAGCTTCCTCACCCTGTGTAGTTACTATAGTTACTAAGGATCTAAATTATTGGCATACCAGCTGACTGCTTTCAACCTAAAGCAAAGTGCTAGGTAGAGGACATGTGTTACTTGGATACTGCCTATAAAGCAGATTTCTCTGTGTGGGAGACTTCTGCCTCATAGTGTCCCATTGCGAAAGCAGAAATGAATTTTGGTGAAATCAAATAACTTAGTTTGAGAAGTATTTATTTTAATCTGAAAATTGTTATTTTGTCCTTAACTAATGTTTAGAGCAAGCAGTACTTTGCGCTGTACTAGGGACTGCAGTGTGCAGTTCTGGCATGCCCAGGTTAGAGGGAAATCCATAAGGTTGTCTGCTTTAACATGAGACTCCAAATTTAGTTTTGTGGGTTTTTCAATTAAAAAACTCTACAGGAAACCTTAGTGATCTCTTTGGGAAATAAAAAGCCAAGGGCAGCTCATCTGAATAGTTTTCTCCCCTTACCTTTCCCCAAACTAGTTTCTACTCATGTTTCAAAACATCTCCTTCTGCTTTTTGCTCACTGTGGATCAAATACTGTCATCGCTCTGATCCTATCGATGAAAGTAATCTGTTAAATTCCTCACCAGGCTAACTCCTGGATGAGAGAGGAAGTCTTATTTTTGTGTGTAATTAATGCATACCCGTGTGTTGTAATGTTAACTGATTGTCAAACTGGCATCAGTGTCTTGCTTTGTAGCAGGACAAGCTGCAGACAAAACTCCTCAGACACTGAGTTAAAGAAGGAAGAGGTTTATTCGGCCGGGAGCATCGACAGGACTCCTGTCTCAAGAGCCGAGCTCCTCGAATGAGCAATTCCTGTCCCTTTTAAGGGCTCACAACTCTAAGGGGGGTCTGCGTGAGAGGGTCGTGATCGATTGAGCAAGCAGGGAGTAAGTGACAGGGGCTGCATGCACCGGTGGTTAGAGTGAAACAGAACAGACTGGGAAGTTTTACAATGTCTTTCTATAATCTATAGATAACATCAGTTGCTAGGTCAGGGGTCGAATTTTAACTACCAGGCTTAGGTCAGGCAGGCCTAGGCCTGGTTTCGGGTCTGGTTCCTAGGCACTGGGCTACCTGCCTTTAGTTTTGCTTCTCTTCCCTTTTCTGAGTGTAACACAATATACAACAGTATGAGAGGGTCTGTCTCTCTTCTCTCACCTTCATTTCCTTGGAAACTTTGAAATAGGGAGATGATCCTGGGGTTGAGATGGTCTTAACATCTATCTTATTAAGTGACTGCAATTGATTTTCCTTGAGGAACACAGTGCAGGAGTAGTGAGTGTGAAGTTCTGAGGTTTCTACTTTTCAAGGTTCAGATATGTGACCTCTGGGTAGTGGTGGTCATACATTTGAAGTGCTTTGAGGTTCCTGTGGAATTAAAGTGTTTTATAATTTGAAGTAACAGATCCTATTAATTATAAAGCGTTCTCAGTTAAATTACTGAACTCTTGCTATCTGCCAGGCATTCTGCTGATAGCAGCCCTTTTCAAAGTTTCATAGATTTAATGTGTTTTCTGATCTCCTTAGGTCCAGGAAGTCATCATCTGGTAAGTTGTCATATAAGGTCACATAGTACATTAATGCCAGCAGAACTGGGACTACTAGTAAATATTTTATGAATCTGGGAGGTCCAGTGTTAGGTACATATAAATTGGATTGTAATATCTCTGTGTTGTATTGATCCTTTTATCATTATGACTACCTTTGTCTTTTTCTACTGTTGTTGCTTTAAAGTCTATTTTATTTGATATAAGAATAGCTACTCCTGCTCACTTTCTGTTTCCATTTGTGTGGAATGTCTTTTTCCATCCCTTTACCTTGAATTTATATGAATCCTTACATGTTAGGTGAGTCTCTTGAAGACAGCAGATATTTTTGGTTCGTGATTTATATTCATTCTGCTAATCTGTATCTTTTAAGTGGAACATTTAGACCATTTATATTCAATGTAAATATTGGGACTTGAGGTGCTTTCCAACTATCATGTTAAGTGTTGCTTACTTTGTTTTCTTCATTGTGTTATTGTTTTATAGGCCCTGTGAGTTTTTTGCTTTCAAGAGGTTCTATTCTGGTGCATATTGACCTTTTGTTTCAGGATTTAGAACTCCTTTTAGCATTTCTTGTAGGACTGGTCTGGTAGTGACAAATTCTCCCCACATTTGTTTGTCTGAAAATTACTTTATTTCTCCTTCATTTATGAAAATTAGTTTTTGTGGATACAAAATTCTTGCTGACAGTTATTCTGTTTAAGGAGGCTAAAGATAGGACCCCAATCTTCTGCTTTTTAAGATTTCTAGTGAGAAGCCTACTTTTAGTCTGATAGATTTTCCTTTATAGGTTACTGGATGCTTTTATCTCACCGCTCTCAGAATGCTTTCCTTCATATTGACTTTATATATAGCTCAATGACTATATGCTTTGGTGAAGTCCTTTTTGTGATGAATCACCCATGAGTTCTATAAGTTTCTTGGATTTGATTGGCTAGATCTCAGACAAGGCTAGGGAAGTTTTCCTCAATTATTCCCTCAAATAAGTTCTCCAAACATTTTGCTTTCTCTTCTCCCTCAGGAACACCAGATTTTCTTAGGTTTGGCCATTTTTCGTGATCTCATATTTCTTGAATGCTTTGTTCATTTCTTTTGATTCTTTTTAATTTTTGTTTGATTAGGTTAATTTGAAAGTCTTGTCTTCGAGCTCTTTCAAGAGAAGATGAAATTCTTTCATCTGCTTGTTCTAGTCTGTTGTTAAAACTTCTCATTGCATTTTGTAATTTCCTAAATGTGCCTTTCATTTCCAGAAGTTCCGATTGGTTTTTCTTTAAAATGTCTGAAATACCTACCTCTTGAGAAAATTATTTACTGAGTTGGAGTCTCGCTCTGTTGCCCAGGTTGGAGTGCAGTGGCATGATCTCAGCTCACTGCAACCTCTGCTTCCCACATTCAAGCAATTCTCCTGCCTCAGTCTCCTGAGTAGCTGAGACTATAGGTGCCCGCCACCACACCTGGGTAGTTTTTGTATTTTTAGTAGAGACGGGGTTTCACCATGTTGGCCAGTCTGGTCTCGAACTCCTGACCTCGTGATCCACCTGCCTCGGCCTCCCAAAGATCTGGGATTATAGGCGTGAACCACCGTGCCCAGTGAAAATTTTTTATTTATATCCTGAATTTCTGATTTCTTCATGTTAGTTCTTACCTTTCTCTGGTATCTCCTTGAGTAGCTTAGTAACCAACCTTTTGAATTCTTTATCTGGTATTTTAAAGATTTTGTCTTGTTTTAGATCCATTGCTGGAAATCTAGTATGATCTCTGGGGTTATTATAGAACCCTGTTTTATCATATTACCAGTTATTTTTCTGGTTCCTTCTCATTTGGGTGGAGTATTTCTCCTAATTATTCTTGAATTTATTTTATATTTTACTCTGTGTGTGTGTGTGTGTGTGTGTGTGTGTGTGTGTGTGTGTTTAGTTTCTTTTTTGCTCCTTAAGGATGTTACTTTAATGTTTATAGTTTATTGTAGCCTAATTTGGCTCTTGCTTTTGGTGCTTTCAGCAGTGAAGACTCTGTGTGAGTTTCTTGGTTATAGAGTCTTTGTATGATGGCTTTCTCAGATACTGGTTGTAGTAGCAGTGTGCTCTGTGTGAGAGCAAGTTCACCATTGTTACAAATAAAGTTTCAGTGCTGAAACAGAAATAGCACTTTAATATAAAATTTTCTTTTTAATTCTCAGCAAGGCAGTGTACTTGGTGTGCGCCCTTACAGATGGAGCAATGGTGAGCGCACATCTGGACAAGGGACGGGGGAGTTCTTATTCCTGATACATGTGGCCCCTGCTGCTGTGTCGTTCCCTTATTGGCTAAGGTTAGCCCATACAGGCTAAACTAATTATGATTGGCTAATTTAAAGAGAGTGATGAGGAGTTTGGTGGAATAAATGGTTATGGCAGAGCAGGAAATCGGAATAAATTAGTGCAGAATGAGTCAGGGTGGAGCAGGTAATTGGAAAAGGTTGCTTTACGAGGAAGTTAAGTTTAAAAGTAGAAGGCAAAGAATTGAACATACTGACATATTGATTCTTTGAAGAGAAAGTTAGAACTCATATCTAACAATCCCTCCTCTTGCATTTCCTTACAGCTCTTTCTCTTCAAACTTCTTTAACATGTCTTGGCTTAGTTGTTCTGCTTGACTTCCCAAAAGAAGAAGCTTCTCTGGATAAGGTGGAGGATAGTTAAAGGAAGTTCTAGTAAGTGCTGTTTTTATGAGTCTCTGCACCAACCCGCAGATGTATGGTGTGACACAGCACCCAACAAGAATAAGTACACCCATTATTGCTGTGAGGGAAGAAAGAACTGAGGCTGTTATTCTTTTCCATTTACCGAACCACTTTTCTAACCATCCTGTAAAGGGGTCATTTAGCCGAGTTGTTGGGTAACTCATCGGACAGAGTAGTCACACCTTGCAATGCCTTTGTTATACTTCCATCAGGGCCAATGTTGTTTGGGATGAAGGTACAACATTGAGTTTTAATTATGACATGAACTCCTCCTTTTTCTGCTAATATCATATCTAAAGCTCTCCTGTTTTTCCCAAGCCATCTGGCTAGTAGCCCCTAATTGCTCAGCTATTCTTTTAACAGCATCTCTAGTGTAGTTAATAGATTGCTGTTGATTATAATAGATATAGTTTATCCAATTTACATTTTGTTATTTTCACCCACCAAAATACTGACTCAAATCCTTCAGGTATTTGATTTCAGGCTTTAAATTGATCTGGTATTGCCCATGGGACTCTAATTGTGTCTAAATAGATGTGAGAGTCGAAAGACCCATAAGGGGCTTCTCTTGCTTTATGAAGTCTTACTTTTCCTGTCTCTGGTTGATGAAATGCCAGGGTTAAAGGGATAGCCAATTAGACTAAAGCATAAGTGCCACTTCAGTTACTTGGCAGAGTGTCCAGTAAAGGTCCACCATGATACCACTACACATCCACTCAGGGATGAATAAAGGCTGATTGATTGATAAACTCTTGAAAATTCTTAAGCTCACTGCATCCCTTCAGGTCTCCAAGGAACGCGCTAAGTTTCCTCCCTGTCGTGGGAGACACAAAGTGAACTTAGTGTTGGGAGATGGAAGCTGGATGGCCCTCGGGGGCTGACCTGCAGGGTGTCGAACTTTGGGATATAGCAGAGAGAGAGAGCTTGGCACAACTTATTACTCCAGGTTGTAGAATCCTGGAAAAGAGCTACCATGCAGCCCATGCCCTGTCGACTGGAGGACCACCCTAGTGGAAAGGGGACAATCTGGGCCTCTGGCCTGCCATGCACGCAAACATAACAATTGCCTTTAACATGTGGACAGAATATTTAATCCATTTTAACCAGGTATTTACATCTTTATACCCTGTTTCAATGGCTGTGGTTTGCCTTAGGTCTTCTATTTCTACTACTGAGACCTTGCTTTTGTCATTTGGCATGAGGCAAGTCATAGTTTGATTTTGCACGTTTGGGAAAGGGGCAGCCATAGGAGGTGGAGGAGAGAGAACAAAGCACACCTTAAAGAACCCTCTAGGATCCTTTCCAGTGACCTCTGCTCCTAAAACACAGAAGCACTCTAAAGTGGGTTTAGAGATGCTAGGGGTAGGAAGAGTACTGGATATAAGCACTGGGTAAGGAAAGGAAAGGAAAAGATAGATAGACTAAGCTTTCCTTAACTTTAATTTGGTAGGGCTTGATCCAGGAAAAAATGGCTCATGATTCTGAGGATAATGGTGCTTGCTTGACTTGGGTGTGATGTGTCCATCCCTTTCTGCCCTATGAACAGCAGTCTCGGTGGTTTGGCAGCACGAGGTAGGGTCCTTCCCAGGCTGGCTTGAGTTTCCCTTCTTTCCACCCTTTGATGAGACTGTGATCCCCAGGCCAGTGCTGATGCACTGGAAACTCCAAAGGCGGTGCCTGTGCTAAAGACCTCTTGTTTTAAGGGAACAGAAGGTAGAAGATAAACCAAGTATATAATTTCTAAGCAATTGATCTTTTGTTTTAAATGTGGGGCCATCAACAGTGGACTTTATAGTCCTTGGTGCCTTCTTGTTGAGAAATTTTCTTTAGCACCTATTTTTATTAGTTTTTAGACCCAAGAAAGTCAAACACCATTTCATATTTAACAATGCTTCCTGTATGATTTTTATACCAGATAAGCTAAATTTCACCTTTATATTAGTGTGTTAATTTTAATAAAACCTTGTAGAGGTATTTATCCAATTTTTAATGTCTGACCATAAAGTAAGATTTTTATGGACTCTTTTTAACCTTTTATAATTTTTGTTAAAGAGCAGGTTAGTGCTTTAAGAAAAACCTGTTGTGCTTTCATTTTAATGTCCAGTTCACAGAAAAACTGGATGATACCCCTTTAACTTTACCCAATGTGTTTACACATAGAATTTCCTTTACAATTAACATTTCAAAACTTGCTTAAACCTTTAAAGCAATTTTTTTTTAACCTTTTAATGTAGGTAAAAATCCACATTCTTATTCCTCCTTATAATCCGTTTACCAAAAGTACATTTTGCTTTCCTTACATACCTTGCACATAAACTGTTTCTTCAATAGTTTTACATTCAGGAGGCCTAATTACTTTTCAATTATACAACATTTCTTGCATAAATTCCCTTTTATAACATTTTTTTTTTCATGACTTTCACAGACAATTCTTGAACATCCTTCAGCTTTCTGACTTGTTGCAAACATCCCTTTGTTTAAACAACCAGTTAATTTATTTTAGGACAAGAATTTACCATGTAACATTCCTTTTTACATAAATTCCACCCCCTCCCCCTTTTTTTTTTTTCTCAAAGATGATAACCATTCTTTTCCTTCCATCATGTCTGTGGACTAGACTAAGGCCACAAGATTAGAAGTTAGGATAATACATGTTACATTGTTAACTTTCAGCAAACTTTGCTTTTGTTGAAAATCATGTAAGTTTGGGATTTCAATGATTCTTCACTATTAATAAGACCTCGTTCAGTCCATATTAACTTAGAATTGGTACAGATGGCTCCTTCCTGATTCTGTAAGTACTTTAAGGCTTAGCTGAGTGCAAAGAGCTAGCAGGCCAATTGTTAGGCAATTTTCCTAACAGAGCTTCTACAGGAGTTTCCTTATCACTTTCTGAATACCCATTGTGTCTTTTTCCCTCAATCACCTGGGAGGAACCATCTATCTGACTGTTCTGAAGGGAGTTCCCCCTAGGTCTGGTTGGACCTTTGTGTGGTAATGAAGATTTAGATCCCCTGGTAGGAAACCTGCTGGGTAAGGGAATTTTCAGTGGTTAATGTTAAATCATCTCAGACAGGCACTTTTTTTTTTTTTGATGGAATCTCCTTCTGTCACCCAGGCTGAAGTGCAATGGTGAGATCTTGGCTCACCGCAACCTCCGCCTCCCAGGTTCAAGTGATTCTCCTGCCTCAGCCTCTCGAGTAGCTGGGATTACAGGTGCCTGCCACCATGCCCAGCTAATTTTGGTATTTTTAGTAGAGATAGGATTTCACCAGGTTGGCCAGGCTGGTCTCGAACTCCTGACCTCAGGTGATCCACCCGCCCTGGCCTCCCAAAGTGCTGGGATTACAGGCGTAAGAACTGCGCCCAGCCTGACAGGTACTTTTTGTTCATCTGCAGAAATGTTGATGTTCGAAGCAGAGAGGAAGTGTGACTCTGCCTCTAGTGCAAGCCTGAACCTGGAAGGTGCTCCATCTGTGGGGATGCAGTCACCCTGCAGTGATCCAGAAGGTCTATCTATAGGTCCACCCACACCAAGCTCCAGTAGGAGAAGTCCCAGTTATTTTACAGTAGTGGATGAGGGGTAAAAGAAGTTCCCTTTTCCAAGACCCTTCATGAGCACCAGGGCTGCCTGTCTGTTGGGGTAGAGTTGCAGACTATCCCAGCTGAGCCCAGCACTGCAACTGTGCCACTGCTGAAAGAAACTTCTTACCAGTGGCAAGATCTGGGACTCAAGGCCTGCCATCTGGATTTTTTTTGCCCTACTGGGTGTTCCCTTAATTTGGGGCACTCCCTCTTCCCTGGGGGTAGGAGTCCCTGAGAGCCAGACTACTGTGACTACTCATGTTCCTCTTAGTCTAGACACCCAGTGAGGCTGCCGTAATTCAGGCTGGTTCTGGGGAATGTCTCCAAGGAATCCAGTGATGTGACTTGTCCTCAACCCTCTCAGCAGTGGGTACCAGCACCCATTCTAATGGGGGCGGCAGGGGAATGACATACACTCTGAGATTTCTTGGTTATAAATAGTCTTAGTTTCTTGGCTTTCTCAAATTCTGGTTGTAATAGTAATGAACTGGTCCTGTGGACAGACTTAGAACCTTCTGGTTAGCCAGGGTGGTGCAGGCTATAGTGATAGCTCATGCACAGGTTTTCTCCTTCCTGGACGCAGTGTTATGATACCTGTGGATGCTGTAATGGTCTGTGTTGGTTGACTTCCAGCCAGAAGGTGATGCTCGCGAGACAGTGCCAGCTGCCATAATGGTGGTGGGATTTGTGCTTGCTTTATGTTACCCAGGGGATGTACTCTGGTTTCCAGATGATGGTTGGGGCCGTAGGGCTCCCAGAAGTTCTGTCCTTTGTGTTAAGTTACCAGGGCAGGTTAAGGGGCAAAGCCAGGTGGGGGCTGGGTCAGGCAGGCCCTTGCTCTGGTTCTCTGTGTACAGGGCAAACAGAGGCCCCTGTGGGGGTGAGCGGATTGGTTCTCTGGCCACTGCGGTGATACTCCAGGAAGAGTGTAGCTTCTGCTGCACAGAAGAGTTCGCTCAGGGAGTGGGGAGTAACCGGCAGCAGGAAGCCTCGCCCAGCTTCCATGCACTTGATGAGGCCGGTCTCTCACCTGCAGTGTTCAGTAGCAGCAGCTAGCTAAATTCCAGGCAGTCTATGCTCAGTACTGCCCCGGGCCATAATTCTTTTCCTTGGAGACAGGAACTGGCTTTTAGGCCATGCCACTCCTCATCTGCCTACAAAGCTGGGGTGCCCAGCTCCTGTGCCTGTGGCTAGAGCAATTCCAAGGAAAGTGCTTCCCACTCACCCCCTGGTTCTGGCCAAGGGAGTTTATCCTCACTTGAGATTATATTATGAATTTCATTTGAGAGCTTCTTTCAACCTGCTGCCACTGTCCGAGTCAGTTCCTGTCAGGTAGAATCAGGAATGGTTTCCCTCCGTCTGTGCTGGAGACTGGAAGGCTCTTCCTACTTTTACATACTGTTCCTACTTTTACATGCCACACCGCTTACTATATCAGTTCCCACACTGGGTGGGATTAAGGCCTTCCTCTGCAGGCTGGATTGCCAGGTTTCCCAGTGGGAATGTGTACCCTGGAGGCGGTCTCTTCTTCCTCTCTCACACTCTGGAGACTTACAGCTTTTCCTCCTGGCTCTCAGTGTAGGCTGCAGCCTGCAGTTTCGTTCAAAGAGTCTTTGGTTTCTTCCCATTTTCCTGTTAAATTCCTGCATTGCTCCATGAAAAAAAGTGAACAGTGTGAATTTCAACTCACTATTTTGTCTTTCCAAGTGTCAGAGGCTGCCTCTAATCTGCCATTTTGGCCACATTGCGCCAGATAAATATTTAAATTGTGAATCTTTAACTTTAATTCCCAATAGTGCTACTTATAACCACATGATAAAATGGGTTTAAATTAAATTTAGACTGGTTAGTATGGGAGATGTTAAAAAAAATCTTCGTCACCAAATTGGTAAGATTCCACTTAACTATAGTGGTTTTATCTGTATATGTGAATACAGATTTTTACCATTCATTGTAAACATGAACACTACTAGATTGTGGAGAAACATTAAAGAAATGTTTCTCAATTTGGAATCAAGGCCCTGACCTGTGACCTAGAAATCAGACATGCTTGAAATGTTTAGTAGGGAAATGAAGATCTTGCATGTCAGGTGCTTACTTTATGATTCTCGGAAACTAACTGGTACTTTAAGGAACCTTGGGTTCAGACCACTGCTAATTATCTTCTTTTTCCTTGCTGAATTCTATTCCATATTTGTAGAAAATAAACTTCTGGGAAAACTTAATTTTAGTCTTTGATTACATGATTCAGGTTAGCTTTAAGGAAAATTGTTTAATATTGAAATGCTTAAGTAGAAAACATTAATTTCTGTATAGATGTATTTTTTTTTTTGGGGGGACAGAGTCTTGCTCTGTCGCCCAGGCTGGAGTACAGTGGCGCAATCTTGGCTCACTGCAAGCTCCACGTCTCGGGTTTATGCCATTCTCCTGCCTCAGCCTCCCAAGTAGCTGGGACTACAGGCGCCTGCCACCACGCCCGGCTAATTTTTTTGTATTTTTAGTAGAGACGGGGTTTCACCGTGTTAGCCAGGATGGTCTCGATCTCCTGACCTCGTGATCCGCCCACCTCGGCCTCCCAAAGTACTGGGATTACAGGCGTGAACCACTGCGCCCGGCTAGATGTATTTTTAAAAAGATTGCTGTTTCTGTTTGTGATGCTTTAGTTCCGGTATAATGCTTTCTACACATTCCTATAAAATCACTCCTCAAGGATGAACAGAGGGAACACATACCCCATTCTAAACACCTACCCCTCTTCCCCAATAAGAGTAATAACTGCGTAGCTTTATTCTGTTAATGATGAGCCAAAATTTCATTGAAGTGTATTTTTTACTTCATTTTAATTTGTATTGGTTTTCACATGAAAGTAATAAAAAAAAAAAAGGGCTGTGTTTATCCAGTTTTATTCCACTATAGGATATACATATCTTAAGAAGACCACTATGGAGGATTTTACTCTGGATACTTTTGGTCTCATTCATCTATTTATGGAAAACTAGCTAAGTGCCTTTTGTATACTAGGCCCGAATCTGTTTGTCGAACAGTGAACAAAATGGACTGACATTTATGCTTTCATAGAATTTAGGTTCTAACGGACGGGGGTGCTGGTGGCAGATTAGTGAGTCAAATATGCTGCGGGTTAAATAGTGATAAATGGTAGGGTGTAAGAGAATGTGCACACATCGCGTGCATGCACATACGTGGAGGCTGAGGACAATGCTTGCTCCTGCCTCATCCCCACCACAGACCTGGTAGCAACTAGTGCACAAACTTTACTTCATTTATCATAAATATCATTGAGTTTGAATCACAATGGGCTGGGTCCCTACACTGCACAGCATCTGAATGTGAATGTGAGTCTTAGATTATAGAGAATTTTCCATGTTTAAAAAGTTATGAGCATATGGAAAGCACAGTAACAGTATACACAATTTCATTTCTCAGTTGTACATCTCTTCTCATGAGATTTCATCCCGAAAAGACAGAGAGATTAGTACTGTCTTGTTCATTATCTGGAGAGCCCTTGCCAAAATATTGCACACAATTCCACTGTTGGAGCATTTCTAGGGTTCTTGGATGACTTATATAAATAAGCAGCTGCTGGTAGCCATTGTCAGCTCATTGTCTTCTTTGAGGCTCCTCGTCTTGTTTTAGCCTTAGAGCCTCTGCCAAAAGCAAACCCAAGGGACTGGTGGTAGGTTTGAAGGCTTCAGGCCCCAGATATGCATGAATGAAAAACTAAGAAAGAACTTATTTCTTATTTCCCACTGTCATAACAGGGACAACAGAAATCTATTTATAAAGTAGGTTTTTCATGGTGTTAAGGTTTTGTGGTGGTCAAAGTTGGGAAAAGGAAGTTGAGGCAGTGCAGTATATGCTGTTTGTCTTGTTAGGTTATTAACTTTTTGAGGTTAGGGGTAATGCTTTAACTTAATTGACAATGTCATGCTCTATATAATATCATTATTTAATATGACTGTTGGAAATATAAAATATAAAGATACACTATGACTCACTGAATCTAAGTTTCACAGTTTTAATATTTTAACATTTCTAAAATTGGATAGAGGTCTTACAATGTATCATCTTTGGCCAGGCGTGGTAGGTCATGCCTGTAATCTCAGCAGTTTAGGAGGCTAAGACAGGAGGACGACTTGAGGCCAGGAGTTCCAGACTAGCTTGGTCAACACAGTGAGACCTTGCCTCTACAAAAAATTAAAAAAAATAATTAGCTGGGCATAGTGTCACATGTCTGTACTCCTAGCTACTCAGTAGGCTGAGGCCGGTGGATAGCTTGAGCCCAGGCAGTTGAAGCTGCAGTGAGCAATGATCATACCACTGCACTCTAGCCTGGGCAACAGAGCAAGACCCTGTCTCAAAAAAAAAAAATATTTTTGATACAATTTATCATCTTAAAATGTATGAACTGTGGTAAATAAAAATGACAGCACCTAAAATTTGTAGTGTTTGTAGAACTGATGATATAAAGTTTTGGAGTAAGCCAAAAATGCTTAGAGAAGTGAAAATGGCATATATATTTGTTAACTTTTTAAATTGAATGGTGACTTAATCATAGGCTGACTACATGCTGATTAATTAAAGCCTGGTATAAATTATGTGTATCATTTGTATGAAAGTCTTTATTATTTGCAGTAAGATGATAATTAGAGATAGCGTGTCTTCCAAAGTTTGGAACGCTCTACAGCCAGACATAGTTGCACAAATTGACACAGTTGGAATTCCTCAGTTCTGGATGCTAGATAAAAATCTTCACTGTTCAGAATCACAGCAGGCAGTTGCTGTCTATGTCCAGATCATTGAAGTGCATACATGTTAGTGGCTCAAAAAGCACAGCATTTTAGGTGAATGAGTTTTACTTTGTGCTTAGTTTTTAGAATAAAAGATTGAGATTTATTTATTTATTTTTTGAGACGGAGTCTCGCTCAGTTGCCCAGGCTGGAGTGCAGTTGTGCGATCTTGGCTCACTGCAAGCTCCACCTCCCGGGAGATTTATTTTTATGCTTTCTGATCAGTATCATGAATCACCCCATAAAATAAAAATAGTACTTTAAGTATAAGATGCATATCTTCAAAGACATTTATGGATTTTTATGATAATCATTCCATGTGAATATATAATACATTGGCAGTTAAAATAGTTACATGGTGAGAATATAGGAAGATCAATAAGAATGACAGTTTTTAAAGTGAGAAAATGGTAAATAAGACATGAACATTATAAATGATATTGTGAAAATGAGATTTTTATTTGCTACTGAGCTAGACCCAGTATGGTAGAATTGTAGGCTTAAAAGGAACGTCCATAAGGAACGTCCATATTTATTTAAGGTGGTATAGAAAGACAGTTGATTTGGACATGGCAGATTGAGATTCCTGTCCTGATTCTGTTGTTTGGGTTAGTCACTTAACCTTAAGCCTTAGTTTCTTCATCTATAAAGTGGAGATAATTACCTACACAGCTTATTTCCTCAGTAGGGTTCCAATGAGATAAGGACTATAAATATTAATATGATTTGAAAAATCCCATCATGTGCATTTAAGGTGGTGAGATGGCTGTAGTAAGTCAGTCTCTTAAAAGTGGAACACTTGGAAGTTAAATTAGAACAGAAAAAGTCATAAAAGAGTATAGTTCACCAAAAATCATCATCTCTATTGTGATACCTTAAAAATGGCGTGGCTCTAAGGGTACATAATGAAATCTGCAATTTAAAAATGCCGTTTTTCCAAAATAGTTTCAAAAATTGCTTTAGTGTGTCAAAATGGGGTAGGATAGCAGAAAAATGAAGCCTGTAAACATGTAGGATAATGAGTTTCTTGAAATCGACTCACAGAAAAACACTGTGTAAATGGAGAATAATGATCTTTGTGCCTTTACTTCCCTGGCAGCCCAGGCTCAACTCTGTTTGACAGTGTGCTTTCTTGTTTCTTTTTGGAAGGATGAGGCATGGTGCCAGCATTCATCCACATCTTGTCCAAGAGAGTGGTTTATGTATTCTTTCAGTTACCATTCAGTATAAAATATTTCCAGTCTTTAAGAGAGCATTAGTCATATTGCTATGTGAAAAGATTGTTTTTGCCGTAACTGTACTGTTCATATATAGCCATGACATTATCTGATATTATACACTTCCATTTGATCAAAGAAAAATCAATAAAAATGTAACAGTGAAAACCTAAATTTGCTGTAACAATAGATGTAGCAACTTAAACGTAGCCACTTAAGCTATAATCACATTCTAAGCTTGTTGCTCCATTTAAATTGTACTTGGGAAAGTTTTTGGAGGTTTGTGTGAATGTGTTAACTTGTTTCTTTGCTTGGGTAACCAGATTTTATTATTGGGTCTGGGAAAATTTTTGTTATAGTGTGCTGTAATGCAGATGTCTATTAACTACTGAGATGATACTTTTTTGAAGTTGTAGTAATAAACCCAGTCTTTGGAGGCAATATATGTATTGTATAACTTTTATTAATGATGCATGACGCTAAACAGCTGAAATGAAAATGCACTTAAGTAAACGATCAATTGACCTTTTGGAATAGGGACAATTTGACTGTAATGATTTTTGTTGTCACTATAGTTTTTTTCTTTGATTGGCAGACACTGTGGCTGCATCATAAAATGATGAGTTATCAGTTTAGGTCCAGAGAAATAGGCTGATATGTAGGTTTAGTAACTGAGAGGAAATAATTAACATGTCTTTCCAGTCATTGGTCACCTCTTTAAAAATTAATGGTAATTATAATTATGATAGTTTATCAAGCTCTTACTATATGCTATGATGAACTCTAAATGCATGATTTTGTTTGCCCATCACAATGATCCTATGAAATAAGTATATTAATATTATTCTCATTTTATAGATAGGTAAATTGAAACTTGCAGTGCTTAAGTAACCTAACTTGGCCACCTAGCAAAACAGAATTTAACTAGTAGTGAGTCTGACACCAATATCCTCACTCTTAATATATTTTTTAATTAGATCTATTTGTATTAGAAGGCTTTGCAAAGACATAGAGGACCATGCCAGCCTTTTCTTTAATGATTTACATTTGTGAAAAATTTTAGTGTTTTTTTTTTGTTTGTTTGTTTGTCTTTTTCACTGATTGCTTACTCCATCAAGCTTGGATAGACCACCAGAATCATTTTTATAGTGGATGTTTTACAAGGCAATGTTGAGATTGTAGGTTAGCAGGTAAAATGTCTGGGCTGCTTTTGTCAGCAGCCAGGTGTCCCCCACTCACCCCCACCACCCTGCAGCTTGCCAACAGATCTTAAATGAAAGAACCTTCTGGCCATTCTCTCTGGTTCCTCACATCTCATCTGCTTGATTTGATGTCCATATCTTAAGTCTGTGTTTGCTGGGGCTCTGGTTTTCCTCTCTTCTTCATAGCACCTTTTATAGCTAGGGGTAAGCCTGTGTCAAGGCACCTGGCTTCTTATCTCTAATTGCTCTCTGCCAATCTTAAGAAGGCCTTAATTTACCTCTCCTAAATACCCTGAATTCCCACATTCAGTTCTGTTTATTGACAGCTTCCTATTTTCAAAGTCCTGTGTTGGGTGAAGTAAAGGCTGGAGGGGTTCTCTGTCCTCCACACCTTGCTGTTCAGGGAGAGTTATAAGATTTGGACACAAAGAAGTATAATAATAAAAAGGGAACATTGTCTCGAGTATTTCAGTAGACATACAAAAGAGAAGGTAGAGTACAATAATGCAGTATTTCTCAAAGATTTCTCCTGAAGTATATATGAGAGGAGGGAAAAATACCCTCTCGGTAGTCAGGGGACATAGCCCAAACTGGCTGCCTCAGAGGAAATATCAGGTACAAGCTAATTCATATGAAATAGGCTTTACTTGCAATATATGCATTTTAAAAATGCAAAAGTGTGTAAAATTACTTGGCTTCCTTCTCCCCAGTTTTCAAATAAAAGTTGTAGCCCCAGGAAGATGCAATTAAGAGTGTCCATAGCTTTCTGAACCTCTGACTGCATACCATAAGGCCCCCAGCATTTGGTGTCTGTAAATCAGCAGATACATTGCGCTGATTGGATTACCTAGGGTAACTTTAGGATTACTTAATCTAGAAAGTGGCAAGTTTTAAAGGTACTTTAATAGGACTGAAATTAACCACATGCACCATCCTTAAGTATAGCCAGGAGGCTCTTGCAGACCAGATCTTGGTATCTTAATGTTATTGCAGCCCCTGGATGGTATGATGCAGATTTGCAGTCCTGCAGCTGTGCATACCTCTCTATTTGAAGGTCACAGTGGAGACAAAGGGCTGTTTCTGATGCGGAGAATGACTTTGTGGATCTTGAGAGAGTTAAGTTTAGATTGGTTTGTTTGGCTGGGATTTTGAGTTTGCAAAGAATAGTTTGAGAGAAACGATGAGTCAAAAAACATAAAGATGACATCCTTCAGTAGCCTAGTATGTCCTTTAAAATGAAATTAAAGGCTAGGTGCAGTGGCTTACCCTATAATCCCAGGACTTTGGGAGGCCAAGGTGGGAGGATCACTTGAGGTCAGGAGTTCGAGACTAGCATAGCCAACATGGTGAAACCCCATCTCTACTAAAAATACAAAAAGATTAGCCAGGTGTGGTGGCAGGCACCTGTAATCCCAGGTACTCACAAGAGAATCGTGTGAACCCAGGAGGCAGAGGTTGCAGTGAGCCGAGATTGCACCACTGCACTCCAGCCCAGGTGACAGAGCAAGACTCTGTCAAAAAAAAAAAAAAAAAAAAGAAATTACTCATGATTTAGCCACAAATGTACATGACACCAAGAAGGGCAGGGTGGAGAAAGGAAGTTGAAAGAGCTGGCAATAGGGTGACATATGACATGAAAGGTAAGGTAACACCAAATGTCCTTCCAAAGTCATTATCTTGGGTGGATGAATATGTTAGGTAATAAAAAAAAAAAATGGGCTGCAACTGAGGCTAACATACTGAGGCTTTCCCTTACTGAATCTGTTGATAAGAGAGTAAGTTGTAAATGCTCAGCCAACAGTGGGAAGTGAGTGCTTGTACTGGGGCAGTAGTCGGGGGTGGGTAGGCAGACCAGGAAGTCCGGGCAAAGCAGGCCAGGCCACCCCTGAGTTACAGGGAAGTTTAGGAAAACAAAACTCCTCTGTATTGGGTAACTTAGTATTTGTAGTTAAAGGAAAAAAAAAAAAAAAAAAGGATAAGGGAGATATTTCAGAAAATGTTGCTTGGGGTGCCAGCATCTAAACTTAAATGACCACTTAGGAGTGGTTTGCAAAGAGATAACATAGATAGTACTTTACAAAGAGACACAGTATTGAGGTAAAACACAGTGGCTAAAGACAAAGTTGTCTGAAGTCAAGAGTCTGAGGAAGAGAAATCTCAAGAGAGGGGGCAGAGGAACTGTTATTGAGGCAGAAAGAGACTCTGGAGAATGACATTGTGCCACTGTCCTTTACCCACCCATTTCAAGTTGTTTCCCCAGGGTAGGAAGATGGGTGGTTCATTTTATCCTTTGAACTTTCTATTTTTAACTTGGGTTGTAGCAAAGTGAAGTCTTTGTGGTTTCTCATTTTTAATTTTTATGGAATTTGTAGGTTTATAGAACCTGGATAAAATCTGGCCAAGTGTTGGTTCCTATTTGTTATTTTTAGGCTGAAATCTTCTGGAACTGCTTGCCAGACACATATCATTTATGGGATTACAAACTGTTTGGTCTTCATTAGAGGCCAGCGCCACTATTTATTTTCACTGAAGCTCTCTTGAAGATAGTAATTTAATACCCAGATTAAATATGTTATGCTTACAATGAAAATATTTCATATTCTGTATTTGCCATCATAATAAATAATGGTTTAATAGTTAACATTTGTTGAGAATCAGTATTTCAAGTTTCTGTTCTATACCAGACACTGTGCTGAGCCAGTTTTATGTAATATTCATGACAGTCTTGCAAAGGATTAACATCTTCCTTTTGCACTTGAGGAGCCTACGATTCAGAGGGGCTAAGTACTTGCTCTGAAACACATTGCAGTAAGTGGTGATCCCTGGATTGGCATCCATGTCTCTTTGACCCTTGTGCACGCGTAGTCTGTGACATAAAAGAATGATTGTTTCTAATCAAAGGACTTCTTTCCAGATCTGAGCACCTTCATCACATAAGACATCAAAAACAGATGCTTAACTTAATATGCCTGCCAGGAGAGTGGATGTATCCACTGCAAAACGGGATGCAGACTCTGAATATACTTCTGCTGTAAAAATGAATGAGACTGCCTAAAGCTAGGCTAATTCGATTTACCAACTTGAAGGTGCCCAAACAACCATGTTGTTTTAGCCTGGAATACAGCACATTAATGTAGTGATCTAGGGCGTAGCCTGTGCTTTTTCTGCATTTTCAGGGGAATGAAGAACAGCATCAGGGCTCCATGGTTCTCTGGTAATTCTGTCTCCAGTGACCTCCTGTAGACGTGCCCCTTGCTTCATGGCAGTGTTTCTCAAGGCCTTCAAGGAAAGAGAATTCCTTGATTTCCATTTCTGTTAGTTACTCAAATTTCCTTCAGCTCAACTCTCGTTTATTGAGTGATTGCTACATACCAAACTTTGTTCTGGGCCCTCTTAATGAAGACTGATTTTTAACATCAGATAACCACTATTTTCTAGGCATGTATATAAGACAGAAAATAGCAAAGATTGTGTTTTAAAACTTTGTTCAAGTAAGTGATAGGAATGTTTTTTACTGGCAAATTTCCATTGTGTTTTTCTTATACTTTGCCACACCCAGTATTCTTCTCTTCCGACTTTTCTCAATTTAACAATCTGACCCTTATAGTTCCTGAGAGCACACTAAAAACATAACTGCAGTTATTAAAAAAGCAAGGCTTACTTGGTGTTTCCTTGACATATTCTGTTATGTACTTTACTCAGTACATTACTCTGCTGTGTAATGTACTGTGCTTTTTATTAAGGCTTTCTGTTATATTCGTGTGTATTTTTAGTACCACAGGCTTTTCAGTAGTTTATAGTGATTTTTTTTTTTTTAAGACAGAGTTTTGCTCTTGTTGCCCAGGCGAGAGTGCAATGGCACCATCTCGGCTCACTGCAACCTCCGCCTCCCAGGTTCAAGCAATTCTCATGCTTCAGCCTCACGAGTAGCTGGGATTACAGGCATGTGCTACCACGTCCCGCTAATTTTTTTGTATTTTTAGTAGAGATGGAGTTTCACCATGTTGGTCAGGCTGGTCTTGAACTCCCGACCTCAGGTGATCCACACACCTCGGCCTCCCAAAGTGCTGGAATTACAGCGTGAACCACTGTGCCCGGCTGTTTATAGTGAATTCGTAACGTTAAGAATGTTTTGCCAGTTAGTTTACATTTCTTTCTTTCACTCTTTTTCAGGTAGCTGCTTTCTATTAGGCACTAAGGGCAGAAAGACATGAAGAATATATACCTACCTTCAAGAAGCCTAAAACCTAAGATGTTATTCAGTGTGGCATTAGAAAATAGAGGAATGAGCATACATTTCCTTTGTCTTTTTAAAATTTTATTTATTTATTTATTTGAGACAGAGTCTTGCTATGTCACCTAGGCTGGAGTGCAGTGGCATGATCTTGACTCGCTGCAACCTCCGCCCCCCGGGTTCAAGTTAATTCTCCTGCCTCAGCCTCCCAAGTAGCTAGGATTACAGGTGTGTGTTCTACTGTGCCCAGCTAATTTTTGTGTTTTTAGTAGAGATGGGGTTTCCCCATGTTTGCCAGGCTGGTCTCGAACTTCTGATTTCAAGTGATCCACCTGCCTCAGCCTCCCAAAGTGCTGGGATTACAGGCGTGAGCCACCGTGTCCAGCTCCTTTGTCTTTTAATATGGTGTTTTATAATGACCATTTTATGTACATTTGCTGCTGGATTATTCCATGCTCAGCATAGCTAGCTGTCTCTCATAGAGTCCAACACATGAGTCTTGCTGTTTTAAAATTTATATAGCAGGTAAAAGATTCATTAAATATTGTAAGGCTCATAGCCTTCCCAGTTCCTCTTCCTCTTCCTCCTCCTCCTCCTCCTCCTCTTCTTCTTCTTTTTTCTTTTTTTTTGAAACAAGTCTCACTGTGTTACCCAGGCTGCAGTATAATAGTATTATCACAGCTCACTGTAACCTTGAACTCCTTTACTCAGTGGTCCTCCCACCTTAGCCTCCTAAGTAGCTAAGACCACTGGCACAAGCCACTGCACTCAGCTGATTTTTAATCATTTTTTGTAGAGTTAAGGTTTTGCTATGTTGCACAGGTTCAATTTCAACTCTTGGCCTACAGTGGTCCTCCTGCCTCAGCCTCCCAAAGCATTGAGAGTACAGGCATGAGCCACGGTGCCTAGCCCCTCCCAGTTTTAATGCCCATCATTCTTTGGCGATTAACTATGATATGCCATGAAAGAGCATTCAGTTTGGGAAGCAGAAAAGCTATTCAGGTTGGAGTCCAGCTCTTAGACTCCAGGCAATTTATTACTTTTCAGAGCACTGGCCCTCATAGCTTTGTGTAAGATTTAAGTATGTAAGAACTTTGAAAAAGTAAGACATCTTGCCAACACTATTGCTGTTGTTATTGAAAGCATACATTAAAGCTGCTTGTAAGTACTAAAACACTGTGGTCATCATCATTATTTCTGAAAGTGAATAACTCATGTTTTACAAGTGACTGTAAAAGCCACATTAGGGGCTTGTAAGAGTGTGAAAGGAAAGAAGGGAGGGTAAAAGACATCCAGAGGCTTGGAGTATTTATCCAATTTGCAGAAATTGATGGTTTCAACAAAAGAGCTGTTGTTTACAAGGTAGGGTCTTGGATGCTTGGGTAGTATTCATAGATGGTAAAGTTTCCTACCATTAATATACTACTTAAAATAAGGTGGGTAGGTTAGGTTTACAAATCACTGAGATAAAGGTGAAAGCATCACCAGAGAGTCCCAACATAATGGAGAGTTAAAGGCAGAGATAGTGTCACATTGAAAGGGGTCAGAAAGAGCTTTTTGGAAAAAATGAGGACTTGAGGAGGACTTGAGAGAAATCTTGAAAAAAGGCCTTTTTTGACAACAAAGAATGGGAGAAAAGTATGTTCTAAGTAGGTGAAGTGACAGTAAAAACATACATGCAAAAGAATAGCAGGCTTGTTTCAGACAATAACCAGTACCTTAGCTTGGTGTGAGTCTTTAGAGATATGGTTGAGTATGCACGTGGAAGCTACCCTTTGGAAGATTCTAGACATATTGTTTTAGTCTTCCCGGTACATTGTTGCATCTTTCAAGTCCCTGTTCTTAGTGAGTCTTCTAACAACTCTACCCCTGCACACTCAATCCAAACTGATTGTGCCTTTTTATTTGCCACCTTTATTTAAGGTCTATGTGCAAAACTGTGTGGCAATGTGGTGAAGTGGGTATTCTGGAGCTGGCGCCCTGGGTTGAAATTTTGGTTCTGCTGTTTCCTAGCTTGTGTGACCTTGGGGAAGTCACTTATCTGTGCCTCAGTTTCTTAATCTGTAAAATGGGAGTGATGGCATCTAGTTCTTGTGGCTATTGTGAGGACTAATGGGTTAATTTATATTAAATGCTTACAAAAGTATCAGGTACTAGGTACTGTTGTTATTAATCTCTGTCGAATAATTTATCGATCACCCTCTGTTATGATTAATTACGTGCCTCACCCCGCTATGGGACTGCGCCCTTTAGGAGGGAAGGATACATTCTATTTTAACCTTTGTATTCTCATTGCTTTATAATATCTGCCTTCTGCATGGTTGTCAAAAGTCGAGAATTCTACAACACATATATCTAGACAAATTGCTCCTGTGAGTCTTCCTTAGATCCAATCCCAGAGAAGCTGGATTTTAGGAAGAACTACCTTATACCACTGGTTGTACTTGTTCTGACATAAATATATATAGCCCACTTCCGTAACTAACACTGTAAAAGCAATTCCATTAACACCTCCAAAATAACAAGGAGACCTCGGTTCTTAAGTATGTGTGCAAGAAAAGTTGTAACTAAATATTTATTTAATCATAGGTGTTTTGTATTCCTCTAATGAAATGAAGTTTTAATGTTTCATTAACATCATCTAATCATGGAAGCTGGTGGTTAACTCTTTGAT
>NW_012098754.1:782806-806851 GCF_000951045.1 Mandrillus leucophaeus
AAGGATCGTTCATGCATTCTTGATTCCATCAGGAGTTGAAATAGACGCCCATCTCTTACACAGAAATGCTGAACAATAGTACTGTCATGGCTTGATGGCTTTGCATTGTAGCGAGAAAATCTGAAACTGCTATCAGCAGATTGTCTTGAGCACTTTCCAAGGTTATCTAAGGTCCAAGAGTTGCCGTCTTCATAACTGAAATTTTTATTTTTCCTTTCTTAGATATTGAACATGGACATAGTCAACATGTTCTGAATGCTTTCTATGTGTTTGATGCTGTTCTAAGTTCTTTATCTATATTAACTCATTTTCTCCTCACCATAACCCTGAGGAGTGGCTCTACTTAACAGATGGGATACTGAGGTACAGAGAGGCTATGAAACTTACCCACAGTCATGACACTTAATTATTGGTAGAAGCAGGATTCTAACCCAGTTAATCTGTCTTCAGTGCTCATACTCAGTAACTTGGCAGAATAGCCTATGAGTGGGCCACTGTATTCTTGTTTGGAGATGGGAGTTACTGTCGTGCATTCACAGCGATCTCTGTGAAGGGACAAAACAGATTACCTTTTTCGGTCAAGGTGCAAGGCCATGGGAAGTCAAGAACAGTCTGGGAAGAAATGGAGACTGTGTCATGAGGTTCCTAGGACAGAGCTTCCAAACAGGCTCATCTGCGTTTGAGGGAAGTTCAGAGGAACTCTTGGTGGTGGCGAGGGGAGAGAAGGAAGCATATCCATTGCAGGGTTCCCAAGCATCTTGATCTGCCCATGTATCCCCAGTCTCAACTCTGATGTAGGAATTACATTTGGGGCTTCAAATCCAGCAGAACATAAGGCCTTTATTTGTATACTACATATTTATTTGTATATTTGTGTACTTTTATATTTGTATACTACATATTTGTATACTACACATAAAAAAAAAAGGGTTGTTAAATGGAATGGTTTTCCTAAGTCTCAGGGAGAGTACCCAGAATTAAAAATGAAACTGTCTAATGTGTGTTTAAAAAGAAAAGCCTGTCTGAAATTTGAAGTCGGTGGTCTACGGAATTGTCCTTGGTGAGTGTGTTGGTAGCTCCTTGGCTGACAATGGTACAAAATGTGACCTTTGTGTTTGGAGACCTTTTCACTCTTGAGTGCCCACATTGATAGGTACTTGGACTTGGGGTTTCATGACTTTAGGGGCTGCCACAGTAAGTTCTGGGGTTATGTCTAGGCATAGGACCACAATTATTCTGTTAAATAAAAATTATTTTGACATTTGTAAAAATGATAAGGAAGACTTTATTCAGGACTATCACAACAGGTGTAAAGACTATGTCAGTAGACGAGAGAGATCTGGGTCAACTCTAAATACAACAAGAACAAGTGGGAATTTATGGCCAAGAAGCAGGATGTGGGGCATTGGGTGGATGGAAAATGACTAAGAAGAGACATTGATGGGAGTAGGATTCTTGCTGAAGAAAGGTGGGGGATGAGGAATTTGAACAAATACTGAGGGTAGGGGATTCTTTCTAGACTGACTTAGTAGAATCCTTGCTAAAACTAGACTCTGCAGGCCCAGCAAGGGTCAGGGACAAGGTGGACGCCTAGTCAAGAAGAGGGCTTGAAGGAGCCTGACTCAAATTTGGTCAAGGAGGGAGAATTTATCAGTTCCTATTGCTTGATTAAATGTAAGGACTCAAGTATTAGACTTGATCTCACGCAAGAGACACTGTTAGGTGAAGTATAGAGTGAATTCCAGAAAAGTCTATTTTCTTATTGGTGTAGACATCTGTGACTGGGTTGACATAAATGATCAGAGTAGCTCTGAGAGATGGGATCTTTAAGATTTTCCTGATGCTGCACTGTGAAGTGGATTTATTTTTATTCATTAGACTTAAGTAGGGTTTATTAAGTGCCAGACATGGTTCTAAACGCTTTGCAAATATTAACTCATATAATCCTCAAAACAATTCTATAAGATGGTTATGCCGTCTTCCCGTTTTATATATAATTATGTATTGCTTAACAACAAGAGCACATTTTGAGAAAAACATCCTTAGGCTGTTTTGTCATTGTACAAACATCATGGAGTATACTTACACAAGCCCAGATGGTATAGCCTACTACTTACCTTTCCATACGGTGAAGTAGGCTATCCCACCTAGGCTACAAACCTTTACAGCATGTTACTGTACTGAATACTGTAGGCAGTTGTAACATAATGGTAAGTATGTATATCTAAACATATCCACACATAGAAGAGGTACAGTAAAAATATGGTATAAAAGATTTAAAAAGAGATGCACCTATGTAGGGCAGCTACAATATAGTCTAGTGGAACTACTGTGGTGTATGTTGTTATGCAGTGCTTGACTGTGTGAGGAAACAGAGGCCCAGAGGAGTTAAATAATTTGTCCAAGGTCACATAGCAAGTAAGTGGTGGGGCTTGGATTTCCACCCAGGCAGCCTGGCTCCAGAGTCTGCATTCTTAATCACTTGGTTAGGTTGCATCCTGGGCTGTTGACTCCCGGGGATTTACTTCTTATTATTCTGGGCTTTTCTTTTTCTACCCATAAATAAAGAATTCTTTTTCTAGGTTTAGTCAGACTCTGGGCCTTGTTCAGACTGAAGTCAGGATTGGAAGGTGTGTTTAACTTGAGTCTCGAAGTTATTTGTAAACAGCCTTTCAGGTCATCTTTTACCTTCTTGACCAAAATCGTTAGTTTATTGATAAAAACACATTTTCTACTTTTCCACAGTTTGTGCAGAATATTATTAGTGACTCTTTCTAATCAACTGTTGGCTTTTTGCCCTTCACCAGCAAGCTCAGAAGCATTCCTTTTTTTTTTCCATTCTTTCTTTCTTTTTTTTTTTTTTTTTTTTTTGAGGAAAAAATGCTCCATTAGCTGAACAATGAGAACACATGGCCACAGCGGGGGAACAACATACACTGGGGCCTGTTTGGCCAGGGGGAGGTGTAGGGGGATGGAGACATCAGGATAAATAGCTAATGCATGCTGGGCTTAATACCTAGGTGATGGGTATTAATACCTAGGTGATAGGTGCAGCAAACCACTATAACACACGTTTACCTATGTAACAAACCTGCACATCCTGGCCATGTATCTAGAACTTGAAATAAAATAAAATAAAAATGCTCCATTTATGGTCAGTGAGTGGTAGTTCCTTGATAAAGGCTTTGGTAAACTGGCTTTCAGATAATACACATCTGCCACCAAAACTCTCTTAAAGCAGTAAATCTCTACTGTATAGAACTGACCAGATTCATTTTCAGTATTTATAGTGTCTTTAAATTTTGGTTAAATTAGTCAAACTGGCATTTCAAAGGATTCTGGTTAATATAATACAAAATCAAAGTTATATAATGTTATATTTGGAAACTCATCAGGGTTCAATGGAACCTCACCTTACGGATTTTTTGCTTAACTTTTAATTGCAGATCTGTCTATGGCAGTGCAGAAATTTTCCCAGTCATTACAAGATTTCCAGTTTGAATGTATTGGTGATGCTGAAACAGATGATGAAATTAGTATTGGTAAGTACTACTGTTTTAGAAAGTTCTACTTCTAATATTTATTTTACTGAAATCAAATAGACACACACCTAAATAATAAACATCTAAAATATTTTCTGACTTTGACGATACTATAAGGGTGATTTCGGGTTTCTATGGAAGAATTTTTTATTTTTTATTTTTTTTTTGGGAGACAGTCTTGCTCTGTCACCCAGGCTGGAGGGCAGTGGTGCGATCTCAGCTCACTGCAACCTCTGCCTCCCACATTCAAGCAATTTTCCTGCCTCAGCCTCCCAAGTAGCTGGGATTACAGGTGACCACCACCACGCCCAGCTAATTTTGTTTTTGTATTTTTAGTAGAGACGGGGTTTCACTACGTTGGTCAGGGTGGTCTTGAACTCCTGACCTCATGATCCACCCACCTCAGCCTCCCGAAGTGCTGGGATTACAGGTGTGAGCCACCGTGCCCAGCTGGAAATCTTATTAATTGCAGGTCTTGGCTTGCATGTAAGATTCTCATTTCTAATAGATTTGAAGGTGATGTTCATGCTCCTAGTTCATGGACCACGCTCTGAGAAGCTGGGATTTATAATCCCCTTCATACCTCTCCACAATCACATACCTCTTCTTCCTCTGCCCTTTCTTTTTCTTCTGTAGTTCTACCAGTTATGTCTGTATTTCTAGACAGTATATTTCATTAGCTTTGACTATCTAAGTAGCAAATCCTAGCACAGACCTCGCTGTGAAACAAAAGGGCAATGTTACCCCCACAAAAAAAGGCTCTCAGGAGAAGTTAAGCTGAATGAGTTTCGGCTTCAATGTGTGGCTTTAGCTTGCCTGTATTCACAAGAGCTCCTTTTGGAGAAATCGCTGGGCAGGGTACAGAGTCCTTAGACAAGCTCTCTGCGTATGAAATTTACACGATACATACATCATTGTGATCATATTGGCAGTCTTTCTGAGCAGATACATGCCAAGTGGTCACTCTCTTTGCTTGCTTTTTTAGGAGTGTTAATTAATTTGAGGGAAGGGTGGAGGGACTGGTCTCCTTCAGCCCTCAGTTTTGTGATGAAAGATGGTCCCAGCCATGCCTGTCACTTGCCTGAGGTATAGTTAAAGTGCGTCCAGGAGTAAGGGAGAGCCCTCCCACATGCATGACATCTTCCTCCTCACAGGAGAGCTGGGGAAGGGCAGCATTAGGGATCATGCACTGCCAACATTTGGAACAATAGTGGTCATTTTGCTTGTCATTTCTTGACATTTGTGTTATAAATGTCTGGTCCTCAACATAGGCTTTGTAGTATACACTTAGCCAGGTAAAAGCATAGATTATATCACTAAAATACAAATATATTAGCATTATTATTTAGAAAAGCTACACCCACATATTTACATAACAGTTATTTTCACTTAGTTGTTTATTTATTTTGAGACAGAGTCTTGCTCTGTCACCTAGGCTGGAGTGCAGTGGCATGATCTCGGCTCACCGCAACCTCCGCCTCCTGTGTTCGAGTGATTCTCGTGCCTCAGCCTCCTGAGTAACTGGGATTATAGGCGTATGCCACCAGGCCTAGCTAATTTTTGTATTTTTATTAGAGATGAGGTTTCCCCATGTTGGCCAGGCTGGTCTCGATCTCCTGACCTCAGGTGATCCACCTGCCTTGGCCTCCCAAAGTGCTGGGATTACAGGTGTGAACCACTGTGCCCAGCCTTCACTTAGTTATATTAAGCTATAAATTCCATGGAGGCAGAAGCCAGATTTTTTTCTTTTTTAACCCTTTTGGCCTTAGCACTTGACCCAGATCCTCACAGTAGACCTTCAGATAAATTGTTGAATAAATGACATAATTTTCCTTATAAACTTTGCTTTTTTTCACTTATATACATATTTTTCTAATACAATGATATATATAATTTGGTATTTTTTTCTTTGGAAAGAGGATTATAGCAAATACTCCTAGGTTTCCACAGATGATATAATTTTAATGACTTCATGAATTTATTTCATCAGGTTCATATACATGAATTTATGAAATAATCCCTATAGTATGTTCAGGTTACTTCTGGTTGACCCTTTACCTATTATTGTTAAGAGTACAGTAAACATCTTTCTGTATGTTTCCGTTTCCATTAAGCTTCTTACTTAAAAGTCCTCTTGAAGTCACACATGCGTGTAGTAACTGCAGATGTAGGGTTTTTAATCACTGTGCTATGCAACCTTCTAGGCAGATGTTAGATAATTTCCCCAAGTTGTAGTGAACTTGATAGCTCAACAGTGGCTTGTTTGACTCTTTCCACTTTGGCTAATTGAACATTGTTGTGCAGCTGTTGCAGATTAGATTCGAGAGGTGTGAATTGATCAGCAGGTGAAGGCTTACAAGCAATGAATATTACATTACATTCTAATGCTATATGGGCTTTGAGAAGTTAAATCTCAGGTTGGAGATCAGGAGATGAAGAATCTACACAAGTAGATATAATGTTGCTTGCTAATTTTAAATCAGGAGATTTATTTAACACCTTTGCACTGGGAATCTGATTTAAATAGCAATGCTATTAGGAAAACTTAGAGCAAAATGACTTATAAGTATAAAATATTTCTGGAACATATATTAAACATATAAAAATATAAATATGTTTCAATATCCTATTCAACACTTTTTACCCTTTACCTGATCTCCTATATACACTCTAAATGGTTAAAAATAAATTGTGTAGATAGTAAAGTAGTAGTAGTAAGAGGCTCTGAAGAATCATTGCTGACATGGAAGATTATGAGATTATCCCAAGCTGTTCTACCAAGGACAAGGAACTGGAAAATGTATCCCTGGGACTAACGTGTGTGTCTGGAGTGGGTGGAGACCAAGGATCACGCTTATCCTCCTTCACTGGCTTCAGTTCTACGTGGGAAGCTACAGCGTTTCCGCGGTCTTTGCCTTGTTGAAGCCTGAGTTCCAACGACTTCGTTGTTGCTCTGATTTAATGAAAGGGGAATGAGGCAGGGACAGCTGTGACTCTGAGCAGCGAGCAATAGCCCCACCACACTCTCAGCTGGAGTAGGCTTGAGACCTACCGATGACATAGCCACAAAATCCTGTGACTTACAAAGAAGCCCATCTTCTGTATGTGGGTCATGTCAGCGCAAAACGACTTGAAAAGTAAGACATTGGCAGGCTTTCTGTGTGTAAGGTGCGGTGGGAATGGGTAGGAAGGCAATAGGAAGATGAATAAAGGTGTCTGCTTTCCTTGTACTCACAGTGGAAGAGGATGAAAAAAAGGTTTGGGGCAAAGTAAGGAAGAGAAGGTGGTGTTACTATATCAGTGTAATTGCCTAATTATGAAAGTTGTTCTGGGAGTGTGTTTGATGTGTAGACCCATGTCTGGCCTGTACATCTGCCCCAGCCCTTCACCAGTTCCCTCTGCCCCTACCCTTTTGGCCTGTGCTTGCTGGGTTTTTTTATTTTGTTTTGTGCCAGTGACACACTGCTGGCTTGGAAGGAGGCAAAATGAAATTCGTTGTTCAAGACCCAGTGGGGAATTCCTGTGGCTCAGAGAGTAGGTCAGGACTGAAGTCCCAAGCAGGGTAATGTCCTGTACTTTTTTTTTTTTTTAGTACCTCCCTTTTCATTGAAGAGCATCAAGAGGCCATTGCCCTCCCTTCTCTAAGGATAAATGAGCTGCAGGTGAGCTTTGGCCTTTTCCCTTTCATCTGCTCACTGCAGTGCTCGGTGAGTGGGAAGTGGCCTATTGAGCCCATCCGCTTAACTTCCCACAGCTGCACTAACTGCCCACTTTGTATTTGGCTTTGGTTTTTTGAACTAAGGAAGACATTGAGTTAGGAGTACAGTGCTAGACACGTGGGGCTCAGAAATCGGTGATGGAGGGGAGGAAAGTGACTATAAACTGGTATAAGATAGATTCAAGCCACCTCTCATATCATACATTTATAGGGGTAGATCAAATACAAAAGGTACCATTATGTAACTATAATTACACAAAGTAATATGTGTGTAAATACAAAAACAATACTCATTGCATCAGTCCTGGAGCACACTCTTGCATGGGAACTGATAATGTTCCAACATGAGTTATTTGTCCAGCCTTAAAACTGTACTGATAGGAAATAAAAGGTTATTTGTGCAGAAACTAAAATCATATTCTTTTGAAAACACTGTTTATGGTGGGTTAAACGGCTGGATGTCCAAAGATACTACTATGAACCTGCCTATGAGATGGGTTGTTTAGCTACATTGATTTAGCACATTAGTATATAGGATAATAAAAGACTAAGTCTTAGCACATCACTTGAGAATTTTTTTTTTTTTTAGCACCACACCAAAGCTGGAGTATGCAAGTTACTCTATTTGGTTTTTGTATTTAGTACTTATAGTTTGAAATCATTTTAAATCAAAGATTAAAAATGAGAAGACCTCTAGGTTTTTTAAAAATTTAGATATTGTGGCCGGGTTCGGTGGCTCACTCTTGTAATCCTAGCACTTTGGGAGGCCGAGGCAGGTGGATCACCTGAGGTTGGGAGTTCGAGACCAGCCTGACCAATATGATGAAACCCCATCTCTACGAAAAATACAAAATTAGCTGGGCATGGTGGCAAATGCCTGTAATCACCCAGCTACTTGGGAGGCTGAAGCGGGAGAATAGCTTGAATCCGGGAGGGGGTGGTTGCGGTGAGCTGAGATCGCGCCATTGCACTCCAGCCTGGGCAACAAGAACAAAACTCCGTTTCAAAAAAAAAAAAAGTTAGATATTGTTAGTCAAACTGAACTAGTGCCAATAAAAATGTTAGTCATTAATATGAGGCAAAGTTTATTCATTCTATGTAATCTTGGAAACCATTGAAAAGTCCAGTTGCAATTGTGCATAAACAGCTTGGTTAGTGATGTTGTATGATGACCTAGACTCTGAGGAAAGTCTTGAACAGTATAAGCTTTGGACTCAAGAGATTAAACATTTACCAAGAAGGAGAGTCACTTTGCTAGTAAATATTTTTGGTGGAGACTTCATTCCTGTAGACACACCTAAACAGAAAATTCCTGTGGTAGTGACAGGCAATACACTACCATTTGTCAACTAAGGTAATAGCTCCAAATTCTGAGGGGAGAAATGAGTCAGTAAATTAAGTAGTTTGAATCAAACTGTATTTTTTAACAGTCCCCCAGCTATTTCTGACATAACTAGTATATTGCTGGTTCCTTGTTTACTCCGTTTTGAATGTAGATATGCAGACATAGCAACAAGGATAGTGCTTAATAGTTAGCATCAGCCAGGCATGGTGGCTCACGCCTGTAATCCCAGTGCTAGCACTTTCGGAGGCCTAGACAGGCGGATCACCTGAGGTAAGGAGTTCAAGACCAGCCTGGTCAACATGGCGAAAACCCATCTCTTCTAAAAATACAAAGATGAGCTGGGCATGATGGCACATGCCTGTAGTCCCAGCTACTCGGGAAGCTGAGGCAGGAGAACCGCTTGAACCCGGGAGGTGGAAGTTGCAGTGAGCTAAGAATTCACCATTGCACTCCAACGTGGTCAACAAAGCAAAACTCTGTCTCAAAAAAAAAAAAAAAAAAAAAAAAAATAGCACGAAGAGCATGTTGCATTTTTAAAAAGAAACTTTTGTATGAAAATATTTGTACAAATTGTATGTGTACTGATTGATGGATGAGAGCTCAAACCTGAACCAAGTTTTATGTACAGCATTGGCTGAGGTGCACCTGACATTTTCTTGTTCTGTCTTTAGGAGAATGTGTTGAAAGGTGAAGGTATATAGAAGGTTAAAATAGTGACAATTCAAGTCACAGGAGCTTTACTGTGTCTTCCTGTGCTGGCAGTGCTTTGCTGAGGAGCAAATATTTATTGTTTGTTACCTCTCTGAGGCTGGGTGTGCATCAGTGGGTTACTGTGGTGAGGTGACTCACCTTGATTTGTAGATAGAAACCTGAGAGTGATCTTGGATACCTGATTTGAGGGTGTCAAGAAGAATTTTTTCAAGGGAGTGGCTGGAAAATCTCCTTCAGTTTCTTTGTCAGAAGAGTGACTGTGTAGAAAAGGCATAAAATTTTCACTTACTTTGAAGATGCATCTGTTAGGTCAAATGGAAAGGTAGTATTTGATTCTGTTTCCCAAATGAGAAATAAGAATATAGTCTAGGGTGGGAAGTATGGGAAACAATTTGCTTTATGTATTTTGAAAGGATTCCTCTATAGTGTAGAAACCCTTTGAGAGATAATAGCCTTTGTTTCAGGTTAAAAATCATAACTGCTATAATAAATGCAGAAAATACATTCAAAAGATCATTAAAAATTTTTGTTACAAAAGGGCCTATTTTGTTTTTTGACTTAAACTAATTCAATGATTAAATTACTGAAAATGCCTCAGTGAAAATTTTCTTCAGAATTTGATCGTGAGCTACAAATACGCATTTTTACAGTTTACTCTTAATATTTGTCTAGTGATATTGTGATACAAAAGGTAGAACTGGGCGGGTGTGATAGCTCACACCTATAATCCTTTGTCTAGTGATATTGTGATACAAAAGGTAGAACTGGGCGGGTGTGATAGCTCACACCTATAATCCTAGTGCTTGCAGAGGTCATGGTGGGAGGAATGCTTGAGACCAGGAGTTCCAGACCCGCCTGGATGAGGTCCCAGTTCTATAAAAAGTAAAAATTTAGCCAGGCATGGTGGCATGCACCTAAAGACCTAGCTACTTAGGAGGCTGAGGCTGGAGGATCCCTTGAGCCCAGAAGTTGAAGTTACATGAAGCTATGATCACACCACTGTACTGCAGCCCGGGTAACATGTTGAGACCCTGTCTCTTAAGGGAAAAAAAAAAAAAAAAAGAAAAGATGAAGTTGTTTGTAGCCAAGAGATTCTTCTTGGGCGTTTTTACGAAAAATTTCTAAACCAAAGGCAATGCCATTATCAACCACAACTGAACTCTTCTAAAAGAGACCTGTGATACTTTCTTAAATTCGAGGAAGTAAACTACCTTCTCATTTCCTGAATCAAAAACAATATCCATCAGTTTTTACAGATCCTCATTACAACCACTTAAATGTGGTTATATAAATCAGGAAGTTGTGTATTAAAATGGAACATTTCTAAATGCCTAAATTGTTTACACAAATAACATTTTCTTTTTAACTCTGCAGAGGAAGCATATTTTACTTTTTAATAGCTCTCAGTTGGACAATTGTATTATTGTTTTCCTTTTTTTTTTTAAAACCACCCTTATTTTTGTACCCACACAGAAACCACCCACAATTAATGATTGAAGCAGCTGGGAAAGTTGCACATTTCAGGTGGTGTTCCTCTCTTAAAGAAAACATGCTGCTCAAGAGAGATACTTTTATCATATTAGGTGTGTATTTTGAAGCACTTTATTTGACTTAATTTGAAATTCGAAAGCTTAGGTGTTTCATGTTTTAGGCTTTGAGTAAAAAATAACCTGAAATCTTGTCATGTCACAAGCCTGGAAAGACATTTAACTTTTAACTTACTGATAGATATTAATCCCCTAAAACCTCATTTCTTTTTTTGTGACTTTGTTCTGCCCAACAAAAAATAGCCCAGTCTTTTGTACAGAAGGCTCACTTGCTTATCACCTGTAGCAAATTATCTGCTCTTTGAGGTCTGACAGTTTTACTCGTATTCCTCTTCCTTCCTAGTACTTTAGGGCTTTATTTGTAGCAAAGATTTAATAAATATTTGTTGAGTGAATAATGCCCCCTGCAAAACCTATTAAACTTTTACAGAAATGAATCACTTTAGGGTAAATAGAATTTTAGAGCCTTACATGAAAAGTAATATATGCATTGGCTGGGTGTGGTGGCTCACGCCTGTAATCCTAGCACTTTGGGAAGCAGAGGTGGGTGGATCACCTGAGGTCAGGAGTTCAAGACCAGCCTGACCAACATGGAGAAACTAAAAATACAAAGCTGTCTCTACTAAAAATATAAAATTAGCTGGGCTTGTGGCACATGCCTGTAATCCCAGCTACTCGGGAGGCTGAGGCAGGAGAATTGCTTGAACCTGGGAGGCAGAGGTTGCGGTGAGCCGAGATTGCACCGTCGCGCTGTAGCCTGGGCAACAAGAGTGAAACTGCATCTCAAACAAACAAACAAACAAAAAAACCCATATATATATATAACTATATATATATATGTACTTACTTGAATATATCTACTATGGTCTTTTCAGTATGCTAATCTAAATTTTCAGAGGGTAATAGGTCATATATTTACACACATGCACATACATATGTAATTTTTACATGTACTTTAGAATCATTTAGAACAAGTTTTTGGCTGGGCGTGGTGGCTCACACCTGTAATCCCAGCACTTTGGGAGGCTGAAGCAGGTGTATTACCTGAAGTCAGGAGTTCGAGACCTGCCTGACCAACATGGTGAAACCTTGTCTCTACTAAAAATAGAGAATTTAGCCAGGCATGGTGGTGTGTGCCTGTAGTCTTAGCTACTTGGGAGTTTGAGGCAGGAAAATTACTTGAACTTGGGAGTCAGAGGTTGCAGTGAGCCGAGATTGTACCACTGCACTCTAGCCTGGGGGACAGAGTGAGACTCCATCTCAAAAGTTAAAAAAAAAACAAGTTTAAAAAATATTTATAAATATTAAAATAAATTTTAAACTAGAGCTAAAAATTTATTCTCTTTTTACATTTGTTCAATATTTATTGACTACCTGTTATGTGACAAGAACTGTGCTTGTGAAAAAGGTGGTCCAAATTTTGCCCTCATAGAGTATACAAACTAAAGGATAAAGTGGTAATAATACCTCTCTTTTAAAATAACATGACTTTAAAAAAGTCTTATTTCAGGGAGGTGGATAGAGAGTCAAGGAGAACTTTTATCTATGGTTAGTAAAAAATAATCTCAACAAAATAATTAGATAGTGGAATAAATGCTATGACGCATGCTAATTTGGGATGCAGAAATATATACTTGATCCTAATTATTTGCAAGTTTTATAGTTTTGAATTAATATATTCTAAAACGTATTGGTAACCCCAAAAGCAATATTGCTGGCGCATTTGTGGATATGGGCAGAACAGTGATGAAGCTGGTCCACCTGACCCACCTAGGATCCACTCTATGAAGCATGGTGGAGTGTTATTGAAGACGAATAATACGATAGGTTTTTTGCTTTTCTGTAAGAGCGACATTGTTAAAGCCAAAGGCCGATAGGGATTAGAGTCAGAAACCGGCTTTGTAGCTTTCTCTTGCCTCCCTGTTAAACTTGTCTGTGCCTGCATTTCCTGGTTGTACAACTCATTTATTCAGTAAATACTCAAGTATCAACCAGATCTAAGCCACAATGAGTGGCACAGGTAGTTTAAATTTTTTTTGGAGGACACCAACATTAAACAACCAATGACAGTGAAGTCACAATTGTTTTGAATGGTGTAAAAACAAAGCTTATTATGCTAAGAGAACATAGTCAAGATAGACTAGGCATTGTTGGGTGCCTATTGGTTAACATCAGACTCTAGAAAAATAAGTGATGGCCCTTGTGGGTGTTATGTGCACAGCTTCCACTTTCATTAATTGGAAAGAGATCACTAGTAATAGAGCATTTCTCAAAGTTCAACCCACTGGCCCTGTTTTTTTGGCATTTTCCTAGTTTTCTTTGTGGAGTTTCTCTACCTTATGTTGAATATACTGTAATATAAATTCTTCATCAGCTTTAAAATAGCCTTTGAGGATGGTATTGTACCATAGGTGTTTTCTTGGTGTGGAGTAGTTTACTTCTTTCTCTCTGGGAGTTGCATTTCTGTAGTTCTAGGATCTTTCTCTTACTTTCTTTATGTGCATGTGAGGGTGGGGAGGAACAACATGAGCTGTTTTTTTTTTTTTTTTTTTTTTTTCTAAATTATCAGAAAATGCTACTTCTGACTTAGAAATGCTGGCTTAGTTTCGCAAATCACAAATTTAGTATACTGGAGTAGAAAGAGACTTTGGTGAGCATGTGAGATAATGCTGATGTTTTCCTTTAGACCCAGGGGTGAAATGATTTTCTGAAGTCACATGGGTACCAGAACCTTGATAACTGGCTCTTAGGTTGTCAACTTTGACTTTGAGGTTACTTGTTCATTCACTCAGTAAGTATTTACCAAGCACCGAGAATTTGTCAGGTGCCATGTTGGGTGCTGAAGATACATCATTGTGCAAAACAGAAATAAATCCTCACCCCAAGGGGGTTTGTATTCTTTTTTTTGAGACAGAGTCTCGCTCTGTCGCCCAGGCTGGAGTGCAGGAGCTGGATCTCAGCTCACTGCAAGCTCCGCCTCCCAGGTTTACGCCATTCTCCTGCCTCAGCTTCCTGAGTAGCTGGGACTACAGGCGCCCGCCACCTCACCCGGCTAGTTTTTTTTTTTTTGTACTTTTTAGTAGAGATGGGGTTTCACCGTGTTAGCCAGGATGGTCTCGATCTCCTGACCTCGTGATCCCCCCGTCTCGGCCTCCCAAAGTGCTGGGATTACAGGCTTGAGCCACCGCGCCCGGCCAGGGTTTTGTATTCTTGTCAGAGAAGTTAGATGATAAAACACGTAAGTTCACGATATATTAAACTACAAGTGCTACGGAGATACAAGGAGTCACGATCATTCAGATATTTTTCTGTAATACTTTTAATATACAGATATCTATAATTTAAAGATGTTGGTGTTACAACAAACTGCATGTGAAGTGAAGCTTGGTTTATTCTCCATTAATCAAATTTATATGATCCCACAGATACTGACCTAATTCTGGATTTGAAACCATTTGGTGCAAAAGGAGTAAGTGATCTCTGAGGCACACTGGCTGCACCAGCAGTAGATTTTTTTTTTTTTTTAAATGCATTTAGGGCATTGGATACTTTTCCAAATTCTCTATTTGTCCTCCTGCTCTGGATCATTGGACTTCTTTTCCTGCTTGGGCATACTTACTCTGATTGTACACTTGAGTTTTCATTACCTTGACATATGTGATATTGAAGAAAACCAGGATGTGATATCCTCTTAGCTGGAGTGTGAGGATTGAGAACCAGAGAATATTATTGAAGACTTTGCTATGTAGTCTAGAGTTTAATTTGCAGGTTCTCAAAAAACACTCAAGGCTTTTGATTGCAGTTGCGCTTTAGGAGGTTTCTTCTAGCATCCATATATGTGATGAATTATAACATGGAAGTCTTTGCTAGTTCACAGTGAGTCAGAGATTACGTGCATCACAAAATCCTTATGCATCAAGAGAACATTTTTTAAAATGTGAATGAAATAATAAAAATATAGTTTCAATTTTGACATAAAATGTTTGGACCAGAAAGGCAATAGCCCTTGAGATTTTATCTGTTAGAAGTGAGTTAGGAGGCAGGATATAGACACTCAGAAATTAATGGAACTCATTGACAAAAAAGTAAGGACAAACATATGAGCAAGGAGGAAGACATTTGGGGATGAAAAGGAAGCAGCGTAGAGAGGGAGAAATTTGAAAACAAGAATAGAGTTGAATCACAGGCCTAAGAAGTAAAGGAAACGTTTGCCTTGGATAGTTTTCTAGGAATAGGAGGCTTAAAAAAAGGGGGTGAATTTGGAGTAATTTCTTTGTCAGGGATAGAATTCAGGATAGTTGGTGAGTTGTCATTCAGGGGACAGTGGAGAGAAGAGCTTTGGTGTCATGCTTGATTTTTGGGACTCAGAGGTAACATCTCAGTGCTGAGAGTACTATTTCTGCCATTGAAATACACATAAACTTCAAGTAAGGAAGGAAAGATGATACTTACAAGTCTTATTGAAATATACACTTTCCTACTTAAATATAGTTTAAATCTTTAATTCCTCACACAAAGCATGCATTTTATTTCCCAAAGTCAGGAGTTGCCAGACTGCCTAGCATCAGAATCAGCTGTGGGGAGCCTTAGAAATTTGATTTCTGGGCTCCACCCCAGGCCTGAACTAAGGCAAACTCCCCTGGGTGGTGGTCCTAGGATCCCTTAATTTTATGGAGATCCTTGGTGTCTCATGCAGCCTGTGGGAAATCACTGCTTTAAACACTAGTCTTGGCTGGTCGTAGTGGCTCACACCTGTAATCCCAGCCCTTTGGGAGGCCGAGGCAGGTGGATTTCTTGAGCCCAGGAGTTCGAGACAAGCCTGGGGAATATGGGGAAACCCCATCTCTACTAAAAATACAAAAATTATTCCGGCATGTTGATGTACACCTGTAGTCCCAGCTACTTGAGAGGCTGAGGTGGGAGGATCACCTTAGCCCAGGAGGTGGAGGCTGCAGTGACCTGAGATCATGCCACTGCACTCCAGCCTGGTCAAGAGAGTGAGACTCTGTCTCAAAACAAAACAAAACAAAAAAATCAACAGTAGACTTGTGATCTGTGCCGAAGAAGGCACAGTTGGAGGGTTGTACCGTTTTAGTCTATTCCTGCAGTGTGCCTTTTGAATGCCCAGATCCCTGATTCCCAGTGTTATGCCAGCGCAGCCACCAAAGCTGTAAGTGCCACTTGTTTGTAGGGAAACCTAGTCATTTCTTGCCACCTTGTCCCTCACAGGCTGAGAATAGGTTTTGTTTTAAGTGTACATCTTTAGAATAAGAGATGATTTTCATGAGCCAGTGCCGATGCTGTGCAAATTTCCCAGGGATGAAAAAGAAAACAGCTTTTCAAATTATAATGATATACAAGGTATGACTGACTTAGTTCATACTGATGTGGACTTTGGATTCCCTAAACTTCTCTACCAATCATGAGTGTCTTCTGAGTGCAAAGAACCTCCTGGTTCATGCAAACATGAATCAAATCATCTTGTATTCTTGTCACACTTACAAAATAGAAGAGGGATCAAAAAATAACTTATGATCTAATCAGTATAATGCTAAGGAGAATGTGCCCAGTGCTTTAGGTACAGTAAGGACAAAATGCTGTGACAGCATCAGAGCCAGAGAAGAGACTTGCAACTGGGGACATCAGAAGATGCCTAAATAGAGGAAGTTATTTGAACTGAGTCCTAATGGTTGGACATGATGCAGACAGAAAATATAGGTAAAAAAAAATACACGGAAATGGGAAAGTTACAGGAATGTGCAGTAGTTTCGAGGTGCAAAGCTTGAGATTAGACATAGTAGCATCTTGGGCTAAGTACTTAGGCACGTACCTTCTGGCCACATCATGGAGGCCTCAAATTATTTGCAATATGGAGTTTGGACCCTTTTAAAAAATCTATTTAAGGATTTTGAGCTGGATAATGACATGATCAGAGGTGCCCTCTAGGAATTTTATTCTGGCGTCCCTACATACAATGAGTTAGAGCCATAGAAGCTGGGCAACTAATGTAATATGACAGCAGAGATGAAGTCAGATCCTTATATGGGTATGTAAGAAGTGTAGAGGAGAGAAATGAGCAGCATTTGGTGATTGGGTATATGGAAGGAAGGACTGAAGATTATTCTTCGCTCATGTTACTAGGAGAGTGATGTTACCAGCACATTTATGTATTCTTATGTGCCAGGGCATCTAGGGGTGGAAGAGAATTGTGAATTTAGTTTTGACATGTGATAAATTTGAGATTAAAAAAAAAAAAAAATCCTTAGTATTAAATATCCTGTAGGTAATTTAATGTGTTAAATTTAGGGTGAGGGGATGGTGCTGTGGGGCTATACTTACAGTAGTGGAAAAGTGTATAAATTTCCGATCAGCTAATTTGGATTCAAAATTTAGTGCTGCAAGTCATTAGTTCTATGACCATGCATGCTATTTAATCTGTATACTTCAGTTTTCCTATCTGGAAAATGCGGCGAATGGCAATAGATTTGAGGATTTTACATGTGACTTTCTCATGGGATGTTGTGAGCATTAAAGAGCTTTGCATAGTGCTAGCAGCGTATCAGGTAAATCTCCTCCTCCTTTCCATAGCCCCATGTTTTTCTCTTCCTTGAACCTCATTAGGATTGTAGGGCCCTTGCTTGGAGCTAGGTTGCAGACCAAAAGGAAGGAGAAACAGCATTGTGAGGAGGGAGGAGTGATGATAAAAATAACAGAGAGGGCAAGAGAGAGAGAGAGAAGAGAGAGAAATGAGATTAGAGGCTTACTGTGGAGTTGTTAGCTTTTGAGAGGACGAGGGCCCCTTTTCTGAGACAGGAGGAGACAAGTTGAAGAGAATGAATAAAGACAGTACTGATCAGAGAGTCTTGAATTTCTGTCACAGAGTCAGGAGGCCGGGCCATCTGGTAAGAGTGAGGGGAAGCTTGGGGCTGGGTTCTTGAGAGCAAGACGGTAATTCTTTTTAGATAACCACTGTGGGAAATAAGATTAGGAGTGAACTAGAGTTGAATAAAAGGATTGCCAAAAAGCAAAAGCAAAGGGGTTAGATAGCTTGAACTTTTAGTGTCCTTGTGGGTGTGTGAATTACAGAGAAGAGGTCACTGGAGGTTAAGAGGTTGTGGAAAAGAGCACTGGGCAAGGAAGCGGATGTTGAGGCTTCTCTGGGGTGGGTGGTGGCAGGAGCTTGGGTGCAGAAGAGCATGAATGGGGTGCTTCAGCCTGCGGAATGTGAAGGAGTGCTGGGAGGTCAGTTCCTGACGGCAGGAAACATGGGGGCAGTGCGAGGTGTAAGTGGTTGCTTGTCAGCAGCAAATTACTGATTATCCCCCTTCAATCAGGATACTTGGCGCCCGATTACTTTTGAGCACAAACAGCTCTGGAACTGTTTGCCTTTAAAGATGATAAGCCTGTTCTTTTCCTCCTGTAATGTAGTAGGATACAGGCTGGCACTACTTTCTAATTTTTTCCCTTTGACAATAGTGGTTTGTTGGAAGAGAATAGACTTTGGAATCAAACAATCAAAATCAAATACCTGCTTCTCCACCTACTAGCTCTGGGATTGTAGGGCAAGTTCTGAAGCTGATGGATTGTCCTTTTTTCCCTCTGTGAAATCAAGATATTACCTACTTCACCTCATATTATGATGTGGACATTAAATGAGATAGTATATGTAATGTCACTGCCTCTTGGTAGAGGAAATTCAGAAAATGGTTTCTGAATTGGGGGTGGTTTTGTCTCTGGGAAACAGAATCAACATCATTAAAACAAAACAAAACAAGGCAACATCAGAATTGCACAGGTCCTCATTTTCATGAGCATACTAAGTGTGCTTGCAAAGAAAACAAAATTTGTGACTTGAGGACTTCGTTAGGCACAGCAACACTTACTGCATTGACAAAAATCTCAGTAAAGTTTTCTGAAGCATTCAAATACAATTCATTTGAAGTAATAAGATAGTGGGAAGAAGTCTAGGGAAAAGCCAGCAGAAATTAAGTTTTGAAATTGTGTGAAAATGAAAGTTGTCTTTTTTGTGTTTGCATGTATCTGTTTGCCAAAATTTGACCTTTTGTGAAATATACACACCTACCATATATATAAACCTGGTATATATATGAGTATATATACCTGAACTCTCAAATTACCTTATGGTTTGGCAGTTGCGGAGTAGGTATTACTAAGTTGTCTTAAGCTAGTTCTGGGAGAGTATCCTAAGGAAAAACTATTAGATATATAGCTTAGAATTATTCCCATAATCTACTGTGACTTTCACCCTGGAGTCATCATAATTATTATTAATTTTCATAGGTAATCCTAACAATCTGGAGCAGTAGTAGCAGCCACTTTCTCTTATGGGGCAAGTCCCTGGCTTACAGAAGGTTTCTTTCTTTTGAGTCTAGCTGTGATACGGTTTGGTTCTGTGTCTTCACCCAAATCTCATCTCGAATTATAATCCCTCTGTGTCAAGAAAGGTGATTGGATCATGGGGGCAGTTTTCCTCATGTTGTTCTTGTGATAGTGAGGAAGTTCTCATGAAGTCTGTTGGTTTAAAAGTGGCAGTTTCCCCTATGTGCACTCTCTCTCCTGCCACCATGTAAGACGTGCCTGCTTCCCATTTATATTCTGCCATGATTGTAAGTTTCCTGAGTCCTCCCCAGCCATGTAGGAGTGTGAATCAATTAAAACTCTTTTGTTTATAAATTACTCAGTCTCACATAGTTCTTTGTAGCAGTGTGAAAACAGACTAATGTAAGTTGTTATACTGGTGAGGCTAAGAGAAATGAGAGTATTCACTTAGACCAGAAGAGAAGGAAAGATTAAGGACTTGGTCACAAGTTCTGAATCTCAGCCCAAATGTGGTTTGGCAGGCAATGTTAGGATCCACATTGATAGACAAGATTAAAGTATAGCACAGATTGGTGCCTGGGTACCTGTGCAATGTCAGAACCCAGGCATGGAGGGAGGCACTGGGACCAGGGGCTGAGTGAGAATTTAAAAGGAGACTAGATTATGGGTCATAACCCCTACCAAGAGTCTGGGTAGTATGGTTAAAGGATAAACAGGAACAAGAGAAAGCATAAAGAAATCCCTCAATGGTAAGCCAATGGATTCCAAAGTAGGAATTCTTTACATGTGCCTTGTGAAGAGTCTGGATTAGTGTTTGATTGCTGGAGGGACCAAATTCAGCACAGGTGCTTGTAATATAGACAAGATAGATAAGTGCTGAGGCAGAGATGTCCCTAACCCTATGCAGAGTATCTTCTCAACTTGATAAAAGTTTAATTTTATTGTCATTTTCTTTTGTGGACTGTGCATGTTTTAATACCTAATACTTAATTAGGAACTATGCTATGATATTAAACAACTTTGTAATTACTCAAATAATGTCTAGTAAGCTCTTCCAACTTGGTATGTCTCATATTTGACTAAACTTAAGTCATCTGATTGCGTGGCTTCATTGGGATGCCTTGATGATAAGATATAATTAAATAATGTAAATGCAAGATTTCAGAGTGTGTTCTCAAGATGACTCTGTTTTTGATTTGTGTTTGGCAATTAAAAAACAAAATCTGACCACAAGGAGGACATTGTGGAGAACCTGACTTAGATACCTCAATGATAACTAAATTTCCATGTATTTTTCATGTGAGGCTTTAGATTACAAGGGACTGTGAAGTATCAGAAGAAGGGTGTAGGCCTCCAACTACTAGGTTGTATTTACAGTGACATGCCAGTATTCGTCAGTAGGTCTGTGACTTTTTTTCTGTTGATTTATTTAATAGGAAGCCATTTATTGACTTTGCAAGTGAGCATCCATGGAGCCTGAAGCCAGAAATGGAGTGGAAAAATCTTATTTGATGTTGTGGCTCCTAGAAAATAATAACTAGAATTTGTGGTTGCAAATAAAACCAGTATTGCAGACGGAGTGGGTGGCCTATCAGTTAGGGTATTAATTGCCACCAAAGACACCAAGTATCTGGTGGGAGAGTTGGTGTCACTTTTAATAAAACTCAGCCTGTTTTGCTGACATGGTATTTATTGTTTAGGCATACCACAAGCTGATTGTGCTTCTTATTTTGGTTATGTATTAAAGTGTTCTTAAAATTTACCATTGGATACAGCAGTCAGTGTGCTACCTTTGATTTTTTTAGTGTTCAAAAAATTAAGATTCTGTCAGTGTAAGTTACAAGCATAAACAACTGATGTGATGGTCCTTTGATTATTGCATGCTTTTGTAGTATAATGCTGGCTATCACTTGGCTATGTATGTTTATGCTACTCTTATTTTTCTTGGTGTGGCCAGATCTAGAAGCATATGACCAAGTCATCTGCTGGGGCTCATATCCAAGTTAAGTGGTAATGTTTTACTACTTGTTTCCTACTCTGTATGAAATGTCAGTTCAGAAGGTTACTAAGAAAGGGCTTTACAGAGCCTACATCTGTCATCCAAATGGAAAAGTAAGGTTATTGTTGGGGCATCATCTGGACTTATAAAATGTAATTACATTGGTTCAATCTGGCTTTTATAGACTTTTATAGATTTTTGTGTTTTCCTGAAGATATAACAATGTCTAAACTATTACTGCTGACCCAGTTCTCCATTATAGCATATCTGAGGGTGTCATACCAAGTGTCAGGTTCCAACCCAAGCTGAGGACCGAGGAGAGTGGGTGGATGAGTGGCAGGTAGCTGGAAAAAATGCTCAAGGGATTGTAGACGGTTTTGATATGGCTTTACTCTCTCTCTGGGCATGAGTGAACTGTGGGCGCAAGCAAGCCATGGGCTCAGTCAAGCCATGGGCGCGGGCCTGGGTGTGAGCGTTAGCAGGGTAGTTATACCTTTTACAGACAGTAGTGGCTCCAAGCCAAGCACGCGCTCATGTGAGTGATCGAGCTTTGCGCCTGCACTCCAAACCTGCTGAGTCATGCTGGGCTGGAAGGCCACCTTGGCCTATTCCTGACTAAAGTGCAGCCATCTTCCTTACAGAAGGTCATAAGTGATTTGTGCAGTCCAATAAAGTGATATAGTGTGCTGTTGACATAACTGTATATGTCACTGAATTTATAATCTGTACTGTTTTTTGGGTATGTGTTTTATGCTATTTAAGTTTAAGGAAAGACTTCTGGAAGAAATTTTTAACACAGCATTGTCTGATTATGGTATAAATGTTAATTGGATGCAAGAGAGACATACTTTCCCAATTTTCATTGTAGTTTTAAAATATATACAGCCCAAACTGATCAATTGTTGAAACAGTTGATGGTATATTATCTAGTGTTTAAGATAGTGGAGTTATGTCAACAATGAACGAGTAATTTTTTTTTTTTTTATTTTTTTTTTTTTTTGAGACGGAGTCTCGCTCTGCCGCCCAGGCTGGAGTGCAGTGGCCGGCTCTCGGCTCACTGCAAGCTCCGCCTCCCGGGTTTAGGCCAACGGTAATTTTTAAAATTTTCTCTCATTCTACTTTTAGACATTAAACAGATCTTCTAGGCAAAAATAGTAGGGTGAATTTAAGCCTGCTAAAAAGATTAATCTGCAAAATAGGTATTTTAGACAGTTTAGGAATGTTTCAGGATTTATGATATTGACAAATATAGAAGCTGTCATACTTCCTCACTGTCTAGGTATGATTCAACTATTGTGTTTGTGAACATTTATACTCTCAGCACGTGTCATAAATAGACTTAAGTAATAGATTTTGTTTTGTTCTGAAAGTGTTTTTCCAATATTATGTTGTAGAGATAAAAAGGAAACCTATGATAATATTCTTAAACTCAATAATTTGTTAGAAAGTTAAAATTTATATATGAAACTATATTTTGATTGTTCTTTAGTAATATCATGCTCCAGATGGACAGGAAGGGAGAGAGATTATTATTGAATATAGTCAGCAAAGTTTCATGCAGGTGGCAGGAATTTAGATAGCTAACATAATTCCCCAAAGTATCTTCCGTATCTTTTTATAGTATTTCATGAATCCTAGAATAAGAGTTGCTATGTTTCTCCTTGTAGAGCAAATAGATTGTGGAAATGTATTTTTAAACTCCCAAATTCATTTAATGATCATCTATTTTCAGTCTACTCTGTATTAAGTATTGGTTTTGGAATGTATCTCTGACTAAATCAAGCTCTTGTCATAAAAAATGTTGTTATGGTTAAAATCTGTAATTTTAGGACCAGCTGTTGTATTACATGTTAGTCTGGATCCCCAAATCAGATAATAAAGTAATTGTTATGTAAATAATATTGATAATTAAAATATGAGATATTACAAATTATTGCTGATTCTTGAGTATTAGAAATGTGCATGCAACTTTCAGATTTTGCTTAAGGAAAGTCAGTATAAATGGCTCAAGCATTCACACAAACTCAATAACTATTCTGTATAAAGCACAGTGATGGGTGGTGGGGGGAGTTATTTTGTATATGCTTTTTGCCCAATGTGTGGTGTAGAATAGACTCCACAGTTTTCATGGTCTCTTAGGGCATTTTTGGGTCTTGTGCACCAGAAATTCTAACCCTGGCCTTTCATGTCTAGGGAGCTGCTGGGGCGCACTAGGAAGTTTGGATCTGCCTGGCTTGTGTCAGAGGTTTCTGTTAGACTTTGTGGGTGGGTCCGGCAGGGAAGTGACTGGAGATTCCCATCAGCCTGTTCTCTTAAAATGCAATTTACATGATAATACCTTACATTCTTCTACCTTATTTGTGGTATTGTAAATTCCTGTTTAAGAAAGCACAGAAAGATCTGCGTTGTGTTAAGCCTAGAAAACTATTAAAACAATGCTTTGATATTATTATAAACGAAAGGATTTAGAGGAAAATTTCAGATATGGGCTTAAAAAGTTAGGTCACTGTTACTAATTCAGAAAATGAATGTTTAATGTCCTCAACATTTTTTTTTAACAGAACAAATGACAAACATGAGTGTCTTCATTGTACCAAGAAATATGTACTTTTCTGGAACTGAGACTACAAAATTTAGAGACCAGTTCGTTTTTTGAAGTCCTTTCCCTGAAAAATCAACAAAAAAAAAAAAAAAAAAAAAAAAAAAAAAAAAAAAAAAGAACATTAATTGTAAACTTGAGGCCAGACCCAGAAAACTCCTGGAGGAAGACGAGTTTTTGTTGTGGGGAACCAGACATGCAATTGCTCTTGCATGTTAAAATTTTTCTTCTCAGACATTGCCAT
>NW_012098754.1:806917-811807 GCF_000951045.1 Mandrillus leucophaeus
TTGTACCAAGAAATATGTACTTTTCTGGAACTGATGTGCCACTGCACTGCAGCCTGAGCGACAGAGCAAGTCTCCATCTCAAAAAAAAAAAAAAAAAAAAAAAAAAAAAAAAAAAAAAAAAAAGAGGAAAGAACATTTATTGTCAAATTGGGGCCAGTCTCAGAAAACTCCTGGAGGAAGACGAGTTTTTGTTGTGGGGAACCAGACATGCAATTGCTCTTGCATGTTAAAATTTTTCTTCTCAGACATTGCCATTATAATCAACTATTATCTTACTAAATCTATAAATAGTGTTCATGTGGGAAACAGACCAGAAAACAATTAAAGTAAAATAGAAAACAGCATCATACATTTTTAAACAAAAAGGTATAATAGCAAAATGAGAGCTTGTTTTCTTACTTGTAACCAAAATCTGATTTAAGGCAACTTCATCATTTGCTCTTGAGGTAGGAGGTACCTTAGGGGAAGCCTGTGGACTTCAGCTGTTCTCAGAGGCAATACCCAGGAGGCAGTAAGATACAGCGTGGGGCCGTATGAACCAGTGATCATTTCCTGGGTTGACCAAATGGGAAGTTCTAGTGTACTCCTGCCAATCTAATATTGTTATATTTTCATTTATTCCAAAATAGCTGTTGACAGGCTTCTATGTACTAGGTATTTATTTAGCCCTTTGGGAAATTTAATAAGAAAGAATCTATGTCCTCCTAGCATTTAGACTAGTATGAAAATAAAGCATTTGTAGCATGTTTTATTTTTCATTATGTGTTGAAAAAGTTATAGATTTTGTTAGGATGAATGAAAACTAGCAATCTCCTATCTTGCCAGTCCCCACTACTTAACTTTAATTTCTCAGAAAGACTATGTTGAACTTTTAGTCATTTCTTGTAATTTTTTCAAGACTATGATTGTCCTGCTATTTTTAAAATTTGTTTTTCAGTTTTAGATATTTATCATTTGCTTCATACTGTTTTCATACATGTCTTTACTTCACACTATTTTATACACGCCTTTCTCCTATTCTCTCGATAATTAAAACAACTTCAGCAAAATCAGTTTTTCATGTCGTATTGTTGTGATTTTGTACATATTAGTTACAAGCCAGTTACTCAGTTTATTGTGATTGTGTTATTTGTATAACGTTGTTTTCCCAGGAATTAACAATTGACTTGGAATTTTCTTTTTTTAAAGAAACATACTTATTATTATACTCAGGCAGCCCAAACTGACCTACCTCTTGACTTCTTTCTTTATAGACCTGTTATCAATTGCCTTCTAGCACCCAGAGTTTTGTTGACTTCTTCAAGCTCACCAACCAAGAACTTCAGTGGCAGTAGATACCTACCAGAATGATGGAATACTTTCTTTACCAAAGGAAAGCACAAAAATATAATATACTGTTATACACTCCAGTTAACATATTCTTTACATAATAATTTTTGTTCAACTTACTGTTTTCAAAACTGGAAATGTATTATAACATTAATATCAGTATTTCTGAAGAGATTTCTTTTATCCAAACTTCAAAGAAAAGACCATTAATGTATTTATCAGATTATCCTGAGTCTCCCAGGTAATCCATTGATTTCTGTTAGGGTAGCTGTGAATAAAATCCCATATGAAATAATCATAGGGTTTAACATTTCACACCAGTTTGGATAGTGTAAGCCTAGTAATTCTGAAAAGAGAAAACAACATTTTAAGTTGGAATATTTAATTGTTAAATGGGAAATATTTTTTATCTTCCTTAATGAGTTCTTTTGATGAGACTCTTGATTTGTTTTTCTCACTTACTTGTCTTTGTTGTTGGCTTTATGCCAGAATTACTAAACTTCTGGTCTCACAGGCTGTTTCCAGTGCTAAAATGGGGAAAGGAAGTGACTAGGAATCTAACAAATAAGGTTGTATGGCCCGGTGCAGTGGCTCACGCCTATAATCCCAGCACTTTGGGAGGCTGAGGCAGGAGGATCACTTGAGTCCAAGAGTTTGAGACCAGCTGGGCAACATAGTGAGACCCTGTCTCTACAAAATAAATAAGTAAATAAATAAACAAAATTAGCCAGGTGTGGTACATGCCTGTAGTCTTACATACTTGGGAGGCTGAGGTGGGAAGATTGCTTGAGCCTGGGAGGTCGAGGCTGTAGTGAGCCAAGATCTCACCACTGCCCTCCAACCTGAGCAACAGAGCTAGACCCTGTCTCAAAAAAAAAAAAAAAAAAAAAAAGGACATAGAAGAGAAGGTTTATTTGTGTTATCATTTTTGTGACCCAAACATTCTGACTTTGGTTAATTATTCATTTTAAGCATTAGGTATGAAAAATTGATATAGGTGAATTACTCTTCCATAATTGCCATTTGGACCAATGCATTTTTAAAGAATATGCTACTATAACCTCCCTTTAATTTATTTGCTTAGTTTTTATTTGTTCCCACAATGTTTCTGAATACTTGATCTTTCCCATTTCAATTTAAATTGCTGTCCTTGTTCGGTTCCTACCAACAGTAAAGCAATATAGATACCGATAGTTCAGCAGGCCTCTCAACTTTAATACAGAAACAGATCACTAGGAGATCTTGTTAAAATGCAGATTCTGGGGTGGGGCCTGACAGTCTGCATTTCTAACAAACTCCCAAGATGCTGATGTTACTGGTTCTTCTGACCACACTGAATTGAACAGCAAAGATCTAACATACCTTGCATGTAGAAGTAAAGTTGATCCCTTCAGTATATGGAATGTGTTTTCAATTATCTGTGACACTTCAGCTTCTAGAAGTCAGTGGAAAATTTTGCATTACTGGCTGCTACCAAATACACGAAATAGTAGATTTATTGCTCCTTACAGACTTCAAAATGTTTGATTATTTGTAGGTCACTGCTTAAAAATGATTTCAATGCTATATTTATCAATGTGTGTGTACATTTTACATATTAAATATATAAGCTATATCTCTTCCAATGTCTTTGAAGAAAAAATATTGTTGGTACTTGCTAAGCTTTAATTTGTAGCATGCAGACAAACATACATCTCTGATCCATAGCTGTTAGTCATTAGGATCCTATTGTATATTCTTTTATGGTTATACAAACATAAAATCACAGATATACTATATACAAATTAATAACTAGTTTCCTTTTAATGTTTCTTCCTGTGTAATTAGATATTAGCAATGAAAATATTAATGCTTTTCATTTTTTTTTTTCCCAAACAGCTCAGTCACTAAAAGAATTTGCAAGACTACTCATTGCAGTAGAAGAAGAAAGGCGAAGACTGGTAAGTCTGTTCTGTATTTCTTAAGAATATTGCTTTGTTTCAACATATTAAAGAATAGACCTCCTGAACTAGCGAACTTTATACAAGGCCTTATGATTTGACACATCTACTAATTGTTATATGTATTTTTGGAATGATTTGTGACTATAATGATCATATATTGCTAATAAGATATACCTTTTTCTAATTATTTTATTTGCTTGGCATATGTAAACTACCTTTATTTTGCTTTCAATTTACTGTTCTAGAGATTAAAAATATTGAACAGACTGCTATTAAGAAACCTATTCTAATTCAGCAAACATTTAGAGGTTATAACAACCTCAGTGTTATAATACAGACATGTTTCAAATGTTTGAGACAATTCATAGAAGGAGGAACTTACTTGCCAGGGTAATGTTAAAAGGTAACATTTGAGTTGAACCTTGAGGTTTGGGAGATTTTGCTAGGCTGGGAAGGATAGGAAAGCATTCTATATTGATGGATGAATATATGCAAAGGTATTAGAGCATAGTTATTGGTGAAACACCCATTCAAAAATAGAATTTTATGCCCAGTGTTTTCAAATATCTGTGATGTTCTCTGTCTATGATGCAATGTTCTCATCTGTAATATGGGAAAAATAGTAGTATATATCCCACAGGATTGTTGAAAAGCATCTGTAGCAGCACCTGGCACGTAGTGAATACATGTTGATGTTGATAACGATGCTGATAGTTACAGTGAGGGTTACGGACTTCTCTAAGACATTATCTCTGATTTAACTGACCTCACTGTCCACTTGGGGGATTATATACACACATACAGCCATACTTCATTTCTTTGTGCTTTACTGTACTGCATTTTGCAGATAATGTGTGGTTTTTGTTTTTCGTTTGTTTTGTTTTTGTTTTCAAATTAAGGGTTTTGGTAACCCGCATTGAGCAAATCTGTTGGCACCATTTTTCTAACAACATGTGTGTACTTTCTGTCTCTGTGTCACATTTTGGTAATTCTCTCAATGTTTCAAATTTTTTCTTTAGTATTATATCTGTTGTGGTGACCTGTGATGAGTGAATGTTGGGGTTACTGTTAGGACTTTTTTGGGACTCCACAAACCCTACCCAAATAAGACTGTGAACATAATCAATAAATGGTAAGTGTATTCTGACTGCTCTACCAGCCAGCCATTCACCCATCTCTCTTCCTGTCCTCAGATCTCCCTATTGCCTGAAACATAAATATATTGAAATTAGGCCAATTAAAATCTTTACAATGGCCTCTAAGTATTCAAGTGAAAGGAAGTGTCATGTGTCTCTCACTTTTTTAAGCCAAAAGGTAGAAATGATTTAAGTTTAGTGAAGAAGACATGTCAAAAGCTGACACAGGCTTAAAGCTAGGCCTCTTGAACCAAATAGTTAGGAAAGTTGTGAGTGCAAAGGAAAGTTCTTGGAGGAAATTAAAAGTACTAATCTATTAAACCCACAAATGATAAGAAAATGAAACAGCATTATTACTGATATGGAGAAAGTTTTAGTGGTCTGGATAGAAGATCAAACTAGCCACATTTCCTTAAGCCAAACCCATTGAGAACAAGTCCCTAACTCTTTTTAATTCGTTTTTTGTTTTTGTTTTTTTTTTT
>NW_012098754.1:813822-814328 GCF_000951045.1 Mandrillus leucophaeus
TTGACCAAAGTCTTCAGTATGTTGAAACAATGAGTAAACAAAAATATTGGCTGGACACAGTTGCTCATACCTGTAATCTCAGTATGAGGAAGATTTACCATATTTAGGAAGATGAGTATGTTATCTTGGGAGATTAATGACTATTTGCAGAAAAGAGCCCAAAGAAACATGGATTTTTAAAATGGAACTTCCTCTTGTCTCCTTCTAACTTTAAGTATTGAGTTTTTTTTTTTCTTTTTTTTTTACGTTTCTGCTAAAGCCAACTAAAATGCAGTTTTAATGCAACAGAAAAGCACCTGAGAAAATAATGGAAAGTATGTTTCAAAAACTTTTGAGGAGGGTATAGTTTATTCTGTCTCATACATCTCACACACCTTCCATAATGCAGGATTTTCCATAGTGTTGATTGACACCTGCCATCATGTGGCTAGGAAGAGAACAGCATTTTAATGGCACAAATGTAAGAAATAATCTAAAAGCTCTTTGTACTGACCTTAATAAAATGC
>NW_012098754.1:815508-819096 GCF_000951045.1 Mandrillus leucophaeus
AATTATGTCTGGTGGTGATAAATGCTAAAAAGAAAAATAATGGAGCTGGTGGGGGATGTTGCTGTTTATGAAGATGCCTGTAATCTCAGCACTTTGAGAGGCCAAGGCAGGAGGATGGCTTTGAGGCCAGGAGTTAGAGACCAGCATGGGCAACATAGAGAGACCCCATCTCTACTAAAAAAAAATTAGGTAGATTTAGATGCCTATTGTATATCTAAGTAGCCTTGTTTGGGGAGCAGCTAGATGTATGGTTCTGGAATTCAGGGGAGGAGCTGGGGCTGGAGATATACATTTAGGAGTTGTCAACATATGTGAGGCATTTAAAGCTATAGGAATGGGTGAGATCACCCGGGCTAAGAGTGTGAGACAGAAGAGAAAGGGTGGGAGGATAGAGCTCTGAGGTTCATCGAGTCCACAGTTTGATCAGATGTGGTAGAATCAAGGTAGAGTCTAATGTCCCCCTAAGGGACATTAGATCAGTAGGAGAACTGAGAGAAAGCTTTTTGGATGACTTGATCAAAACCTGTTTCTTCACTTGCATATAGTAGAGATGTTTGACCATAACAGACATAGGTTGTGGACCCAGTGGCTGCAGCGTTCCTTAGGACAGAAGGTCTGAATTATCTGGTCCACTTTATGCTCTTCCTTTACCCTCCAATCATTGTCTGACCCCGGGGCCCCTCACTTTCTAGTATAGTCCCTGACCTTGACAAATGATTTCTTGTGTGTTTAGCAATGTAGATTTTTTTTCTTGGCTATATCTTTGTCACCAATGGGGGAAGCTTCAACTTCAAAATATGTTACCTAGGGTTTATCTTAGATAATTTATACCAGTGAACTTATTTCTTTTATTTTTCATTTTGATGAACATGAGAACTACCATTGCCCACAACATTTCACGTTTGCCTTTGACCTGTGTAAGTTACAAATTTTGCTTTAGATTTCTCAGTATTTGTATATTCTTTTAGAGACAGAGTCTCACTTTGTCTCCCAGGCTGGTCACTGCAGCCTTGGATTCTTAGGCTCAAGTGATCCTCCTGCCTCAGCCTCCTGAGTAGCTAGGATTATAGGCATGTGCCACCATGGCCAACCAATTCTTCAGTTTTTATCTTTTTATTTTTATTTTTCAGAGATTGCGGGCCTCACCATATTGCATAGGCTGGTCTCGAACACCTGGCCCCAAGTAATCATTTCACCTCGGCCTCCCAAAGTGTTAAGATTGCAGGCATGAGCCACTATGTCCAGCCTGTCTTTTTATCCTTGAGTAATAAAAGTACTTCCCTGAAATGAACTAGTTGCCTGGGTATTATTTTGGGACAAAAAAAACTTACAGGGGGACTTAGAAGAAAAATTTATAACCTTCATTAAAATTTCAATAATATTCTCTTTGTAAGACTATTAAGGCCTCTATTTTTCTTTCACTTTTATTTTAAAACATAAAGTTAATAAAGTTAATGGGAGTAAAATCAGAATAGATTTAGATGTTTATTTTCTAACTTCTTAATTTTTTTTTTTGAGTCAGAGTATCTCACTGTCACCTGGGCTGGAGTGCAACGGCGCGATCTCGGCTCACTGCAACCTCTGCCTCCCAGGTTCAGGCGATTCTCCTGCCTCAGCCTCCTGAGTAGCTGGGATTACAGGTGCCTGCCACCACGCCCGGCTAATTTTTTGGATTTTTATTAGAGACAGAGTTTCACTATGTTGGCCAGGCTGGTCTCAAACTCCTTACCTCGTGATCCACCTGCCTCGGCCTCCTAAAATGCTGGCGTTACAGGCGTGAGCCACCACTCCTGGCCTAGATATTTAAGAAAGAAAAAAATGTGTCGGTAACATCAGTTGATTTTGAGCTTTTGTGTGAGCCTCAGGAGATGTGAAGAATCTATTAGTGGTGCTCAGTACATTAGACATCGGGAATATGTGTCTGTCGAACACCTAAAATGTGTTTGTTGTTATGTGCCTTGCATTATATTTCTATAGGGCAGCACTGCTTTAGATGATGATAGCAACTGACACTGAACATTCCAAGGTGCAAGGCACTGCTGCAGTTGCTTCATATGTTTCAACTGATTTAATACGCACAGCAGGCTTCAGAAGTATATGCTATTAATGTACCCATTTAAAACGAGAGGAAACTCAAAGGCACATAACTAATACATGGTATCGCAAGGGTTTGAACCCATGCTGTGGGGATCTGGAGCCTTCATGTAAATCACAGTGTCACAAACTAAGACTCTATTTCAATTACAGAGTCCATTAATAACAATAACTAACATGTATTGTTGATATCGTATGTAAGATGTGCTAATAAGTACTTTAGATGTATTACTTCAATATCTTACAAAAATTAGGGAAAAAGGGAAGAACATAGTCATAAGTTTTGAAATTATCTTAATTTTCAACAAGTTCATCATATTGTTACTGAAAAGCGATCCCAATCCAAATCCCAAGAGAGGGTTCTTATACCTCATGCAAGACAGAATTTGGGGCGAGTCTCTAAAGTGAAAGTTATTATAGATGTCAAGAAACAAAAGAATGGCTACTTCATAGGCAGAGCAGTGGCATGGGCTGTTCAATTGAGTATACTTATAGTTATTTCTTGATTATATGCTAAACAAGGGGTGGAGTATTCAGGAGTTTTCTGGGAAAGGGGTGGACAGTTCCTAGAACTGAGGATCCCTTCCCTTTTTAGACCATGTAGGGTAACCTCCTGACGTTGCCATGATATTTATAAACCGTCATGGTGCTGGTGGAAGTGTCTTTTAGCATGCTAACGCATTATAATTAATGTCTAATGAACAATGATGACCAGAGGTCGCTTTTGATGCCATCTTGGCATTGGTGGGTTTTGGCTGGTTTCTTTACTGCATCCTGTTTTATCAGCAAGGTCTTTATGATCAGTATCTTGTGCCAACCTTCAATCTCATCCTGTGACTAAGAATCCCCAGCTTCCTGGGAATGTAGCCCACTTAAGTCTCAGCCTTATTTTACTCCACCCCTGTTCACGATAGAATTGCTCTGGTTCAAATGCCTCTGATAATACTTAGGCATATATTTCTGTGAAAACTTTATCCATCAATCCATTGACAGTTCCCACATTAAATTTTTGACATGTAAGATCTAAAAATGTTCAGTGAATCTGATAAATCTATTTAAGTCTTTCCCCCATTCTTGAACCCAGAATTTATGAAGTAGTAGAATATTTTAAATGTTGAAAAATTGTGTATCCCCGTTTCTCTTGATGAAAGTTTTCCCTGTATTTATTATTTTTGCCATACATCTTTGTTTTGCAGCTATGCCCTCGGTAGGTGATACTAATTAATCTTAAGTTTCTGGCTTTGGTGCTGTTATATGCTTAAGTGCAATTATCTGTGAAGTAATCCAGTTTCTTTTATTGTCTCATGTAAATGAGGCACAGTATGCCAAAATTCCACATGTATGAAAACAGATTATGTTTCTGGTATGTCTTAGGTTAACTTTTATTAGAAACAAATTTTAGATATGTCGGCCTCCATAGCAACATTTTTCTACAGTGATTTTGCCTGAAATTAAAACAACAAAAAAGAATAATACATCATCTCAATGTCCTGC
>NW_012098754.1:820231-821694 GCF_000951045.1 Mandrillus leucophaeus
TATGTGTATATATATATTTGTTAGTTTTGACCAAAGTCTTCAGTATGTTGAAACAATGAGTAAACAAAAATATTGGCTGGACACAGTTGCTCATACCTGTAATCTCAGCATGAGAAAGATTTACCATATTTAGGAAGATAAATATGTCATCTTGGGAGATTAATGACTATTTGCAGAAAAGAGCCCAAAGAAACATGGATTTTTGAAATGGAACTTCCTCTTGTCTCCTTCTAACTTCAAGTATTGAGGTTTTTTTTTTTTTCTTTTTTTTTACGTTTATGCTAAAGCCAACTAAAATGCAGTTTTAATGCAACAGAAAAGCACCTGAGAAAATAATGGAAAGTATGTTTCAGAAACTTTTGAGGAAGATATAGTTTATTCTGTCTCATACATCTCACACACCTTCCATAATGCAGGATTTTCCATAGTGTTGATTGATACCTGCCATCATGTGGCTAGGAAGAGAACAGCATTTTAATGGCACAAATGTAAGAAATAATCTAAAAGCTCTTTGTACTGACCTTAATAAAATGCTTATTACTTAAAAGGTAAGGATCTGGTATCAATTATTGATATATGCTTTTTAAAAAGTGCATCTTTATTGGAAACGCTAGAATTTTTCCACATAAAATGCAGCAAGCACTTCAATGATTTTGGTTAGAAGGTGTCATTGAAAAGGTGTCTTTGTGGTCAGACTCAGATTACCCCTAATACAGAGAGGGGCTTCTAAACTATGTAAACTTTGTGGTAACGTCTTCTCAGTTTCTGTACCACTACAGAAACCAGTCTTTTTCTTTAGATCACAGCTGACTTGGCTATGCAAATGCCACCATTTCGTCTTAGGCTGTTCAAAATTAATTTGAACCAATGTTAACATAACAAGGGACCTCCCTGGAAAAGGATGAAATGCTAGGTTGTGGCCTTCTGGAAGAGTTCTAGGGAACCTCTTCTTTGTTGTTTGTATTGAAATGGTGAAGTTGACTCTTTTGCCTCCATGCCACTGGAGGTGATAGTGCCACCCCCTAAATCCCTGGAACCTCACCCACCCCCATTTCTCCCTTCTTTATTTTTTTTGAGGCAGAGTCTCGCTCTGTCTCCCAGGCTGGAGTGCAGTGGCGTGATCTTGACTAACTGCAACCTCCACCTCCCAGGTTAAAGTGATTTTCGTGCTTCAGCCTCCTGAGTAGCGGGGACTACAGGCGCACACCACTTTACCTGGCTAATTTTTGTATTTTTGTTTTTATAGTAGAGATGGGGTTTCACCATGTTGGCCAGGCTGGTCTCAAACTCTTGGCCGCAAGTGATCCATCTGCCTCGGCCTCCCAAAGTGCTGGGATTACAGGCATGAGCCATTGAGGCTGTCCTCTTCCTTCTTAATACACTCCCTCTTGCCTGTTCTCCAACCCTATGGGTTTCTTTCTATTCCTCTTCATGTGTCACTACAGGCTTCTTTTGAACTTTAT
>NW_012098754.1:822179-829224 GCF_000951045.1 Mandrillus leucophaeus
TGTATAAAGTTCTGATTTTCACGTTTACTGAATTGTGGATGCTTTCCGTCTCCTGATTTCCAGTTTTCCGGTGAAATATTAAGATAGTATTGAGAGGTGGTAGATCATATACAATTTATTGCAACTGCAATAATAATGGCTTTTATATTTTAGTGCTAACAATAATAAAATTCATTTTTAAATTTCTTATTTGTTTATTTATTTATTTATTTTGGGGACAAGTCTCACTTTGTTGCCCAGGCTGGAGTGCATTGGCACGGTCTTGACTCACTGCAACCTCTGCCTTCCGAGCTCAAGTGATTCTCATGCCTTGACCTCCCAAGTAGCTGCCATTATAGCTGCCTGCCACCATGCCTGGCTAATTGTTGTATTTTTAGTAGAGACGGGGTTTCACCATTTTAGCCAGGCTGGTCTCCAACTCCTGACCTCAGGTGATTCACCTGCCTTGGCCTCTCAAAGTCTGGAGATTATTGGTCCCTCATTTGTGTTTTTTAATTGTGCAAAGAGCTTTTATATACATTTTTTTTTTTCTTTTGAGACACACTTTTGCTCTTGTTGCCCAGGCTGGAGTGCAATGGCACGATCTCGGCTCACTGCAACTTCCGCCCCCCAGGTTCAGGAGATTCTCCTACCTTGGTCTCCTGAGTAGCTGGGATTATAGGCGCGCACCAACATGTCTAGCTAATTTTTGTATTTTTAGTAGAGATAGGGTTTCGCTACATTGACCAGGCTGGTCTCGAACTCCTGACCTCAGGCAATCCCCCCGCCTCGGCCTCCCAAAGTGCTAGGATTACTGGCGTGAGCCACTGGGCCCGGCGTTTTCATATACATGTTATTTGATCCTTACAACAATCTGAAACAACACAGCCTCTAAATGAGTTACTCAGTGTGATGTAGAGCACCAGTAAGTGACCACACTTTATGTACAGGACCCAATTCCAGCAGTTGGGGCTTGCAGCTCATTGCTCTGTTCTATCCCATGTCTTCTCTCTTTTAGTTTTGATTTTAATCACCTTGTGGTCAGAGATCTGATCTTTTCTTTTTTATATTCTTGTATTCCTTGTATATGTTAGGTGTTCCGAAAACCATCTTGGTTGTTCAAAATTTAGCATAGTGTTTAGTAGTACAAACTCCTTGATAAGAAAAAGAAAAGGTAATTGTTGAGAATTATCAGTTTTCTTTTTACCATTTCTCAGATTGTTTAAATTAATTCATTATGGTTAAGTCTGAGGGATAAATAAACTCTCTTTGGAAAAAAAAATCATTAGTGAGAAGTAATTGAATAGGATAATTGCTAGGATTTCAGAAAACTGAAAGTGTTCATATTTATAGACCATATCTTTTGAGTCTGTAACTGAAAATGACTTAAGACTCTTAATGATAACTACAAATGTCTGTCAAAATTCAAAACATGCCTCAGAATAGAAATAATGCAGTGTTTAGACAATGAAGCCTACCCTGGCATGTGTCCTTTTAGCCATTTCACTGCTCGTTAACAGAGTATATTAAAGAGGAATTAAAGATGTAGAACTGTGGCCAGGCGTGGTGGCTCACGCCTGTCATCCCAGCACTTTGAGGGGCCGAGGTGGGTGGATCACAAGGTCAGGAGATCGAGACCATCCTGGCCAACATGGTGAAACCTCGTCTCTACTTAAAAAAAAAAAAATTAGCTGGACGTGGTGGCATGCACCTGTAGTCCCAGCTACTTGGGAGGCTGAGGCAGGAGAATTGCTTGAACCTGGGAGGTGAAGGTTGTAGTGAGCTGAGATTGCACCACTGCACTCCAGCCTGGTAACAGAGCGATACTGTCTCAAAAAATTAAAAAAAAAAAAAAAGAAAAGAAAGAAAAATGTAGAACTGAGACTTTTTGTGGTGCTTTTTACTAGCTCTTGCAAAATAATACTTGGAAAGAAAAGAAGGTGGTATTTTTCCTTAGTAAAATTCAGGTCGTATGCTATTAGGAGTTCCGCTGTCGTAGCATGCAGTCAACATAGAGAACTGAGCTGACACTAATTTTAAAATATGTTTGTATTTTGCTATCCAGCTTTATAATCATCTGGGCATGAATATTTTTTCTTATGATGAATGCTAGTCTGATAGCTTGTATTTCATGGTTATGTATTCAATTGCTAAATTTAAAGATTTGTAGATGCATACGTGCAAATAGTCATCCAGTCTTTCTACTTTCCTGTTTCCCAAGACCCTCCCCTCCCTTTTTTTTATATTTGACATTGACTGCAGGGAAGAATTTAAAGGGAACTTTTTTTTTAAACCAGATAGTGCTATTGAAAAAGCAATTTGTTTAAAATAGGATACTCTGAATAAAGTACTTTCATATTCTTCTGACTCTTTTTCTGTCAAGATATAAACTGTAGTGAATTTTTTTTTTAAGTTTTGCTGTTTTCCTATGAATCTTTGGGTGTCAAGGTTTTTTGTTGCTTTTGGCTATGAATATGAGCTGCCACACAACACCTGCACTTCTGCTGTCTTTCATCGCGTCTCTAGTTCTTTCATTTTCCTGCCTTTGGCATTTATCCTAGTTTAGTAAGTTTTATTTTGGAGTCTTGTAATTGCACATCATATTGAAATCTTTGCATTTTTATCTTTGCACTTTACTCTCTAGTGTTGGCCATCGCTTTCCATCGGTACAGTTGGGGAAGTGCTAGTCTTTATTCCATTCATAAACCATGTTTTGATGTTCTTCTTTGATACTTGGGAAGCACAAAGATACTTTGATATTATAAAAGGTAAATGTATATAAAGTTATTGTGTCACTGTCCCTTAAAAGTTTAACATCTGGGTGATGCACTTAATTTTAAAGGACAGAAAAAGTAAACCAAAATAGGCATGAGGTAGAAGAGCAAAATACCTATAAAAGATATCCTGAAGGGAAATTTTAAATAATGGTAACAAAGCTATGGATGAATGGGAAATATCAGGTGACAGGCCAACCAGATATTCAGAAATAAGGGAGCAGTTTCTGGTTAACACAATCCTTTTTGTCTTTGCTTCTGATTAAACCATAGAGCGTATTTATGCACTACGGAAGAAAATGCAAATTTAACTTGATAATTTGATACGTTTAATTTCCAAAGAAAGGGCAACAAAAGCTTTTTAAAATTAAACTTTTGAGATAATTATACATTCACTCTTAACTATGAAAAGTAACTAGAAATCAGGTGTATTTCTCCCAATGGTAATACCTCATGAAGTTATAGTAAATAGTTCATTACATTTTACTTGTTATAATAGTAATTAAAAATAACAAATTATTCATAAATATTCCCTTTTTCCTGGAATCAGGATTCATAATTTGAAAAGCCTAACTCTTAGGGGTTCTTATCAAGATGCTATGTTACTTCATCCTGTGATTTATCTCTGTGTCACCCAGGATACTCATTTGCAAGTCAAACAGGAAATTGATTGGGAAGACATTGGGGCAGCTTGTGGGATTAAGAAACAGCCAGAATCACAAACTGTAAGGCCTCTAAGAGGTTTTTTATCTCTTCCTCTCATTTGCTTATCGGCCTCATTCTGTTAGCTGGCTTCTTCCACATGGTGAGTCATAAACATTGTACTAAACCTCACAGAAATTGTTTCTAGAGAGGAATTGTCTAGTTTCTCATTTTAAGACAAGATGAAGAAGAAAGAAAAAGAAAAAAAGAAATGTAGGAGAGGCTCTGATTGGCCCAGCCAAGGTCACTTAAAGACACTTGACCAATTACCCAAGGTTAAAGGGACAGAATATGTTGCATAGACTTTCATTTGAATATAGAGCTATTCTCAGAAACAAAGGAATTATTGTGAGTTGGGCAATCACTCCAACTCTTGTCTATTATAGTATGGCAATGACCTTAAGAAATTTCCGGTTAACGTTGTCATTTGAACAGAATACTATGATAGTTGTGTATGAAATTTTACAAGACTTAGAAACATGTTAATTCACTCAAACATTAGAAACATTCACTTAAAAATTTGGAGTCACGCAAAGATGTATACTATTACTGCTTAAATTCAAAATTGTTTTGGAGGGCCCCTAGTCTGTTCAGTAATATGAAACCAGAGGCAGGCTAGGCGTGCCTGTGTCACTCCTGTAATCCCAGCATTTTGGGAGGCCCAGGTGGGTGGATTGCAGGAGCCCAGGAGTTTGAGACCAGCCTGAGCAACACAGCGAAACCCTGTTTCTACAAAAAATACAAAAATTAGCTGGACATGGCGTCCCAGCTACTTGTGGGGCTGAGGTGGGAAGATCACTTGAGCCCAGGAGGCGGAGGTTGCAGTGAGCCAAAATTGTGCCACTGTACTTGAGCCTGGGTGACAGAGTGAGACTCTGTCTCCAGGAGAAAAAAAAAAAAAAAAAAGCCAGAGGTATAAAAATCTAAGACTTAAAATGAAAGAAACAAAATTGTCATATTATGATATGATTTTCCATGTAGGAAATTACAGAGTATCTATGAATTATTAGAGATAAATAAGAGAGGTTAGCCAGGTTAATATATGTAAATTAATTATATTTCTGAACAGAACCTTTAAAAAGTGGCAAAAAAAAAAATACGAGACTCAAGGATAACTAAACAAAGGTTGTGCAGGACTTTCATGTATAAAATTAAAAAAAAATTGAGATAGTAAAGGGGGAACTAAATAAATAGAAAACCAATCAATGAGTCCGTTCAAAAGAATGGTTTTAACCAACATTCTTTTTTTCCCCTGACTGTACTAGACAAGATAATTTACTGTAATAATTCAACTGATAGAGATTTGGTTAACTTTTTTTTACTAGTGTAGTGGTTTACCACAGGCTGGTCCTGAAGCTAGTGTATTTCCTTTTTTCATTTGGAAAATGTGGCCACCCTATGAAAACCTTACCTTTTTTACATTCCAGACTTCTACCAAACCTTTGTATCTTTCACATATTTTCAACAGCAGATATGCTGTTGTTTGAAAAACTGATGTACTCTTTATTTGCATAATCATGTCTAACTGCCTTGGTGGAAAAAAAACCGCGCTCCATAATACTTGCTTTATTTCTATTGAGGGCAAATAAAATATCCCCTCCCATCTGAGACTTTTAATTCTATTCACTTGACGTTTTACCCACAGAATTATTTCTGTTACTTCAGGTAACAGAATACTATGTAAGTGATGCAAGTAAAATAACACGTGTTTTCAGGATCAGCAGGAAACCAGAACACAAACTGGGAAAGTCTAGGTCTCAATTAATTATTGACATCTAGTAAAGCTTTAAGCTCCTTGGGACTTTGTTTTCTTTTTTATAAATGAGGAGTGTTCAGCATTTCCCAAAGTGTAAAATGGAAACCACCAGCAATAAAAAAACATTTTATTTATTTATGTATTTTATTTATTTTGGCGGCGGGGGACAGAGTCTCGCTGTGTCACCCCAGCTGAAGTGCAGTGGTGCAACCTTGGCTCACTGCACCCTCCACCTCCTGGGTTCAAGTTACTCTCCTGCCTCAGCCTCCTCAGTAGCTAGGATTACAGGCATGCGCCACCATGTCCAGCTAATTTTTGTATTTTAAGTTGAGATGGGGTTTCACCATGTCGGCCAGGCTGGTCTTGAAGTCCTGACCTCAGGTGATCCGCCCCCTCAGCCTCCCAAAGTGCTAGGATTATAGGCATGAGCCACCGTGCCCGGCCAGAATGAACATTTTGAATGTTAGTAGTTCTATATTTATTTCAATGTGTGTTGGATACAAAACAACTCTGGATTTAATGAAAATTATTGCTTTGTAGGATGCTTAGTAAAAGAAGTAAATCCATTTATAAGGAAAAATGTAGGACATGGTCATGGCTGAAATCGTGGAAGTAGAATGTGAATGACTAGAATTTGGGAATTCATGGAGTAGGTGATCCATGCTGCTTCTGCCTCGAATGTCTTTTTTTCTTTGGAGACGGAGTCTTGCTCTGTTACCCAGACTGGAGTGCAGTGGTGTTACCTTGGCTCACTAAAAGCCCCCCCGGGCTCAAGTGATTCTCCTGCCTTAGCCTCCTGAGTAGCTATGATTATAGGCATGCACCACCACGCCTGGTTAAGTTTCGTATTTTTAATAGAGATGGGGTTTTACCATGTTAGCCAGGCTTATTTCAAACTCCTGACCTCAAGTGATCCGCCTGCCTCGGCCTCTCAAAGTGCCGGGACTATAGGCATGAGTCACTGCGCCCAGTCCAGATGTCTTGATTTGGTTGTCTTCTGTGACTGTGTACTCTGCTGGACAGTGTCATTGATTAGCCCTAAGTTCGCTACCTCATTTATGGAGCTTACACTTAAAAACTGCTACCAAAAACTGATTTCTTTTCAATTCCTTTTTTTTAAAATTTTTAATGTTATATTTATATTGCTTTTCATAGAGATGGGGTCTCTCCCTGTGTTGCCCAGGCTGGTGTTAAACTCCTGGGCTAAAATGATTCACCCACCTAGGCCTCCCAAAGTGCTAGGATTACAGATATGAGCCGCTGTGCCCGGCCCTCTCTTCAGTTTCTTATGAATGAATGAGCCTTCATATAGTGAACACATTAATAATAGGTTCAGCCAGGTTCTGCTTATATCTTTTGCTTAAAGATACAAGCCGTAAACTGTAGGATTTGGGAAACTTTATAGCAAAGCGGATGGTGGACCATAGCATAGTTTCATTTTTATTTACAAAACAGATGAAATTTATGGGATTTTCTACACTGAAGTAGTTGGAAAGGATAGCAATAATTTATTTTCAACAAATATTTATTAATCTCTTTCTCTGGGCTGGATATTGCTCCAGGAGCTGAGAATACAACTCTGGTCAAAAAGAGCTTCTGCCTTCTAGTTAGCAGAAACAGACATAACAAAGAAGAAAGTCAAAATGTATTATCAGATGGTGATATATGCTCTGGAAAAAGGGAGATAAACTAGAATAGGTAGCAGAGGGGGCTGTAGGTGAGTTTTTCATGTCAGGAAATCAAGGAAGGCCTAAGTGAGTAAATGTCATTTAAGCAGAAACCTAACAAAGAAAGAAATCAGTCTTATTTATTTATTTATTTATTTATTTATTAT
>NW_012098754.1:830984-857597 GCF_000951045.1 Mandrillus leucophaeus
TGCTTATCAGCTTAAGGAGATTTTGTGCTGAGATGATGGGGTTTTCTAAATATACAATCATGTCATCTGCAAACAGGGACAATTTGACTTCCTCTTTTCCTAATTGAATACCCTTTATTTCTTTCTCCTTGCACCGTTATACATCTACTCTTTCATTGTATGGGTACATCATAATTTACCCAATCATTTCCTTGTTGATAGTCATATATGTAGACTGGATTGCCTTCCAAAATCACCCTTTTTAAGGCAAATTGTGTGAAAGAGAAATAGAGTCTACATGCATGGAATTTTGGCCATGTTAGTCACTAATGCTCTATTCTGTATAACTTAGAACTAAATCTAAGCTATGTTTGTTGCTCTGAGCCTAGTTCCCAGATAGATGTGTAGATATGTTTCTTCTTAGATGTGCAGAGAATTTTCAGTTAATGAGTACAATTAGAGAATACCTAGAAGTGACATTAAATATTAACAACTTTGTTTTTCTGTAGTCGTAGTAAAATACGCATACCATATAATGTACCATCTTAACCATTTTTAAGTGAACAGTGCAGTAGTATTAAGTATATTCACATTATTATGCTACCAATCTCTAGAACTTGTCATTTTGCAAAATTGAAACTCTATACCATTAAACAACAGTTCCCTATCTCCCCCTCCCTATAGCCCCTGGCAATCATCCTTCTGCTTTCTGTTCCTAGGAGTTTGACTATTCCAGACACTATGTGCAAGTGGAATTGCAAAGTATTTGTTTTTTTGTGACTAGTTTTTTCACTTCACATAGTGTCCTCAAGATTCATTCATGTTGTAGCATGCATGAGAATTTCCTTCCTTTTCAAGGCTGAATAATATGCCATCGTATGTATACATTATATTTTATTTATCTATTTATCCATGGAGGGACACTTGAATTGCTTCCACCTTTTAACTGTTATGAATAATGCTGCTTTGAATATGGGCATACAAATATGTCTTTGAGACCCTGATTTCAGTTCTTTTGGATACAATCCAGAAGTAGTATTGTTGAATCATATGGTAAACTATTTTTAATTTTTTGAGGGCTGCCCTCCTGTTTTCTATAATGGCTGCACTGTTTTACAATCTCACTAACAGAGCACAAGTGTTCCAGTTTCTCTGCATCCTCACTAACAGTTTTTTGTTTTTTTTTTTTTTGATAGTAGCTATCCTAATGGGTATGACAACTTTGGGGTTTAATTTTGCTCTTAGACATGGTTGGGGTAGGTGGAGATATGTGCTGTGTATCCATGAATTCACAGGGTTAACAGATCATGAATATTTTAAAGGAACAGGAAGCATCAACTATTTCAAGACACTGATGCAAGAGCAAGCTTTGTAGTAGGGCAGATATTGTCAAAACATCAAACATTTTTTACTGCGCATTTTAAGATACTAAATGATTAAGAAGGATAATCATTGTGTAAACAGACTAATATAAAGTATGTTTATACATTGGATAATTTAGTCATTCAAAGTTTCATTATTTTAATTGGCAACAGTTAGTTAACAATAATTTCCTTTGCCTTTTATTCTTTCCAGGCTATGTTTTAAGAGGTTTTGCTGGCAGCCCCCAAAAAGCAGGCGATAAAAATGAGAATAGCTTGATATTTCCATGGCAAGCTTCTCAGTGTTGTTGTCACTGGATCTTGGATGAGGATGAGACAAGCCACATTGGAGAATGGTAAAGCTAGGAATCTAGGCAACTTTGTGGGGTCTGCTCTTGGCCTGATTAGCCATGTGGTGACAAGTGGAAAGATAGACCTGGATCAAAAGGAGGATAAGCCTGTAAGAGAAATAACCATTAGAAGCCACTGGCAGAGTTCCAGGCAGCTAAAGTCTCAGGAAGCCTGTCTCATCAGAAGTGAATCAGGCTGTGGGTGGGGACGTGAAGACTGACCCTCCGGAATACAGTTCCTTTCCACTCAGAGAACAGGAGATTCTCCACTCAGCACTGTTGACATTTTGAGCAGGGTGCTTTCCTATTCCAGAGGACTATTTCGTGTGTTGTAGGATATTTAGCAGCATCCCTGTACTCTGCCCACTAAATGCCAGTAGCAGACCAATAATCTTTTCTTTTCCCTAGTTGTGACAACCCAACATGTCTCTAGACATTGCCAGATATCTCCATTTGAGAACCACTGGAATGGTATATTTACTGGGGTGCCATTTCTAGTGTATCTAATAGGTATCCCTTAATATTATCTGACTTACAATTAGTTGGGGGTACTTATTAGTCTTTTCTACTAGACTGAAGATCTCTAAAGATAGGGGAGCTTCTTATTTTTATTCTTTTTCGTGCCCTGCCTTGTCTCTTTATGTGTAAGTTGAAGCTCAGGAAATGGTTGTTGAATTGAATTTAGATGAAGTATTTGTGCAAGTATATATAATCTTCTCCAATTTGAGTATAAGTTTCATAAACTCAAATAGATTTTACACATTTGTATAATAATTAATGTTGCTTGACCCCTCAATATATGCCAGACATTACGCTAAGCTTCTTACATGAATACTCTCATTTAATCCTCAGAGCCACTGCACGAGATGACTTTTATTATTCTGATTTTATAGATGAAAGAATTGAGGCCTACTCATTAATGCCTATAGGTAGCAGAACTGAAAATCTAACAGGCATTCAGAAGTGCAGCTTGTAACCTCACAGAAGATTACGCACTCAGCTGTCTCCATACCCAACAATCCACAGGGCATTGTGTGAAGTGTTGGTGATGATACTGATAGTTCATCAAACCAAGATGGTAACAGTCTGTCAGAATGTTATCAGAGTTTTAGCTTGGCAAGTCAAGGACTTTTATTTCTACTGATTGCTTTTGTGAAACAGTAATTTGGTAAATTGCAAGCCATTCATATTGACTCCAGTAGTCCGAGGCCAGATCTAGCATGGTAAAGCAAGGGAAGGGAATTATATTGCCTGAAAGAAGCTAGCAATGCCTGCTGATCTACCCATTGATATATGTCTCCCTGGTCCTTCCATCCTGCTTCCTCCAAAGTTATCTTGTTCACCTTCTTTAATTTTGTTAGCTTCTTTGCCTGGACCAGCAGGTATAAATGCAATCACCCACTGACCCATTATTCACCCATTATCCTTACCATCTGGTAGCCTCTGTGCCATGATAAATATCATTGACAAATGTGTAAGACAAGGGTCCATTCTTCAGGTGCTGAATTAATGATGGAGATGAACGTAAATAGCATCAGTGATGTAGGATGTGATGGGTGCTAGAAGAGGCACACAGGCAGAGTGTTACCCAAGTTCAGAGGAGGGAGGAGTTACTTCTAGCTGAAGGAATTTGGAAAGACTTAGTGGAGGATATAGCCTCTGCTATCAGCTCTGAAATGATGTATGCCAGTGGCAGCAGATAGAGCGGAAAGGGAGAAGAGGGAAGGAAATGCCAGGGAGAAAGGACTGTTCAGCTGAGCTGGCTATTCCTGGAGTGAGTATTGGAGAATGTATTCATCCAGAAGGACAACTTACATGTTTTTATTTCAATCAGAGCTTATTTGTAAACAGGGGCAATGTGAGGCATACTGATACCTTCTATCTGATTCGAAGTGCTGTGGTATTTTTTTGGTCTATGGGAAGCTGTTGTCTGGTGATATCTAAGAAAGCTTAGCCTTGACAGTTGGGTAAGATTTCAGCCAGATTATGTAGAGGCAGAGATGGCATTCTCATAGGAAAGAAGATATGAGCAAATGTGGGGCGATGCAAGAACATGGATGGCTTTAGTAGGGAAAAAATCGGTTATGTAGAGCAGCAGAAGAAAAAAATTCATATAATAAAAACCTTAGAAACCAGGCTAAGGAGTTGGACAGAATTCAGCAAGTATCAGAACTTTAATGAGTATTTTTGGGGTTACATGATTAGAGCTGGGGAGACTGGATTGTCACTCGCTAAACAGCAGGACTTTGATGCATTTTTGCATTCACAAAACGTAGCAGTGGACCTGGATGAATAAAGGTATACTGAGTGAATCAGTTTTATTGTTAGTATTTAGAACAGCTCATAGGAGGAGTCCACAGGCAAGTGAGATTAGTTAGAAGGCTACTGTATTAATGCTGAGAAGACATCATGCATCCTAAATGATGACTCCACTAGTGGAGGTGGAGAGAAGGAGATGTAAACAAGTGGTGAGAGTGGTGAGTGAAAATAGAAATGGCAGGGACAATACTGATGGTATGGGGTACAGGGCTGAGGAGATGGAAGAGGAGGATGAGGTTTGTAGGTTACCAAGTGAATGTCAGTGCATGTGAAGGGAATGATGGATTGCAGATGGCAGGGAATTCGCTGAGTTTAGCTTGCAATGTTTTAGGAGAGGTAACATAGTGATTAAGAGCACAGAATATGAAATTTGTGCATCTTGAATCTGCCTCTCATTAGCTGTTTGATCACTTAACATTACGTTTGTTTTCCCCATTAGTGATAGGAGGGTAATAATAGCACCAATGTAAGGTTATTATGATGCTTAACTAAGCTAATATTTGTAAAGCTCTTAGAATAGTGCCTGCCAGATAAGAGCCACATAATTATATGTTAAATGAAATCAGATTATTAGGGAGCTTTCCAAATCTGTATCCAAATATAGAATAATGAAAGGGCTCAAGATTAGAACATGAATGGGTTGTGAGGCACTTGTTTTTCCTTCCTGGTATTTAGGAATTCTTGATTTAAGAATACTCATTTTGAGTTTAGTGGCACAGTATTTCTTTTTCATCATTGGCATTTCCCATTTCATTTTGGATATCAATTTTTGGAAATGTCTGTATGATTTCTCACATTTTCATTTGATAATTTTTGGTGCAGGTCTCAGCCTGTTAGTATGCCATAGTGCTCGGAGGCAGTCAATATGAAAAGATAAAGCACAATGAAGGCTTGGGTTTCATATTGTATCGGTGGTTCCCAGGCAACTCCTGCTAATTACTAATGGAGTGTGATTGTATCTCCCTTTCTCTAGTTTCACAGCTATCTCTTTTTCTTTGTTTAATGACACCACTTATACTTCTACTTTAAGACTACCACTGAGATTATTGGGGACTTCTGAAGTCGGGGTAGTTACCAGTAAGTCAAAAACCAATGAAGACTGAAGTCACCAATTAATGTTCTTAGGGTTTTTGGAGGCTACCATGGCCATATTTGCCTATTTGCTAAATGTTGTCAGTTGGAGAACATTGTTCTCATCAGTAGAGGGACTCCTGAATGTTCTTTGCTGCCATTTGGAAAGTTACTGAGAGAAAAAGAAGGCATCTCTTGAGATTTCCCTGGACAGTGTTAAAGAGGCTTTAAAAGAGTAAAGAAACTTTTAGTCGTCATTCTTTAAAAAGATGGAGAATATGGTTAAGTGAGGTTTATTATAGCTAATAGATCAGTTTATGCTAAGTCTAATTTATGATATTGCAGAGTAGTAATTTCGTATTATTTTAATCCCTCCATGCTCTATAATAGTACACTGGGACCCTGTTTGTCTATGTATTTATACCGCTCTATATAAACAGATACTTGGGATTTGGACCACAGTTTGACTTTTTTCAATAACTATACAGGCTTAGAGTAGTTCGTTTGTTTTGTCTAATGTATTGTTAGTTACATTTTCAGTCTTTCAGTCTTTAAATATGAATGCAACTGTTCAAAACAATGGGAAAATAAGGTTCCTTTTATGATTTCCAGTAATAACATTGAAACAAATGCAAGGACCAGAAATGTTTTAAGATAAAACTTTTTTTTTTTAATTAACTGTGGGTCATCTTTTTTGTTTGTTCATTTGTTTGTTTGTTTGTCTTTGTTTTCTTTTTTTAGTGCTTCCCTTTCCAGCTGTCTGACTGTCTAGGGAGATGTGAGAAAAGGTATCTGACTTAGCCTTGGAGTAAGGCTTACAATCTAGTTAGATAGAAAAGCCTATTATAAACTTGAAGCATTTCAAACATATGGACTTGTTGAATTGTGATGAGCTCCCTGTAAGTATAAAAGGAGATGGAGAGAGTATGGACTGAAGTAACAAGCCTTTGTTACCAGGAATGGATAGAATCCTGGTTTGAAAAAGGCAAGTCAATTCTAGAGCTCTTTTAGGTGGGAGGAGCACTCTGAGCCAAAGACCTGAGGTGAGCCAGAGCTGAGGAAATAGGAAAGTGTTGCTAGAGCGAGGCTTCTTTGTTACATAGCTTGGAAATGCCCTCTGCCTTCTTTAAAACAAAGCAAGTTGAGTTTCCAGATCATCAAGTTTTAAGTATGCTGTTGGGGGCAGCCTGAGCAGCCTGATGTTGGCAGCCTATTCAAAATGACGAAAGAATCATCCCATTGTTCTATCAGAAGGAGTAAAATGTGGCTGTGAAACATCCCTTGTATGCCTGGGCAAGCTGTCTTCCTCTTTCCTCCCCTTAGCTTACCCCACTCCCACTACAAAAACAAAAAAACAAACAAACAAAAAAAAGTAAAAGGAGAAAGTAAAAGAAAAAGAAAACCAATAAAGCAGCAGACATCTTTCCTTCCTCTTATTGTCACCTTTTAACTTGATTTAGTTATTCTCTTCACTATCTTACTTTTTTTCTTTGTCCTGTACTGTGTTTATATTTCTTTCCCTTCCAATGCAGATTGAAGCTGTACTTTATTATGACAACTGAAACACCTTAAGCAATGTGTTTGTGTATTCATTCTTATTTTACATTAATCTGAACCACATTTCTTCAGTGGTAAATGATGGGCTTGTTGCTAATGACTTGAGATTTAAATAATTTCCAGAGCAAGAATTGTATGTTTCTTTTGATTTCTTCATCTAGATAGAATACTGCCGCTGATGGTGAATATCTGATGACTGTCCTGTGGTCCAGATAAATGTATGGGTAAAATAATGTGACGTTTCACTGTGTGACTATAAGGGAATCCTTCCATAGGACCTAGGTAGGGTCAAGATCTCTATAGGGTAGCGTTTGACACCTTTGAATTAAGGGTACACATTTCAGTACTTGTCTAAAACACAAATATTTTTAATACTATCATTCCAGAAAAAAATTTGGAATTTTCTCAATGCATAACCTTAATTTGTTGTAAATTCATTTATATATTTTAGAGTGTATCTTTAGACTAACTTAATAATTTCTCATGGTTGACTATTTTTCAACATTAAAAAATATATTTTTCTATCATTAGTGCCCAAATGAGTTTGTGTTGAATCAGTGGTGGATTATAGGGGTGGGTAGTGGGTGGTAGGTGGGTATATCAAGTTATGATCTCTTTCTATAATAACAATAATACATAAAATGGATTACTGTTTGTTTCACTGTTATTTTCTATAACTCTGTTGCTTTTCTTGTAGAAAACACTGGTAAATTGGGTCTTGCTTTCAAATTTCCTTCTGAAAACCGTTCATCCTTCAATTTCCTCAGCCACAGTGGGGATGATTGAATTATTTCTACACTGTTTGTGGACTGCAGTGATTTAATCTGAAAGACTTCCAGATGCTTTGAGAGCAAAACTATTCTATCGTTATAGAATGCTTTGCTCCATGCCCGTGTGGACTGTGTGGTCCTATTCTACAGTGTATGCAGTTTGATTGTTACCCTTTTTTCCCACAGAGTGGAAAGTTTTGCAGTTCACAAAGGTAATTACTTATGACCAAACGGTGGGAGACATCTTTAGATAATTTAGTGGCAACAGAAACTAACCCCCAAGAATGAACACATTTATCCATATATAACAGCCTATAATGCAAATGCTGGGAATTTGCTTTGTTAGCCAAAAGTGAGAAGGTTAAGGATGATTTCAGAAGTGGAGTGCTTGCTGGTACTCTCACGTGACAGAGGAGCCTGCCACCCAGGCAGGTGACAGGCACGCACCTAGTGGGAGTAACAGCCATGATTAGAATCTCCAAATTTCCCACTCTTTCAGTCTGGCTGATCTCCACCCTGTATTCTACTGTCTCAAAGGTCTATTTTTCTTCCCAGCAAACATTACTAGGTCAAATTAAATTTAGAAATGAAACTTGAGAAGCCCAGAGAATTGGTAGGTTCACACTGACATCTTTTTGATGAAGAAAGAACTGGAAATCAACGTATTCATTTTAGGTCTAGGAGCGCCGTTTGCTTCATTTAATTTGGTCTGCTTTGCAAAAGATCATGCCCTGGAAGACAACTTGCGGAACTGCCTGTTTTAATCCACCTTCTTTTCCTCAGGATGGTAGTTCACCTCTTACTCCAGCACTGCCTCTGGAAAGGGGTATTTCAGAGCATTTTTAGTAGCTAGAGTTAGTGTAGAAATCATGTGACACAGATTTTCTTCTTTGGTTGGCTTCCCTCCATCAAATTTATGTGATTGAGAAACTAAGACCACATATGGTTCAGTTTTATATTACAGAGGCTGTGTCTGGTTGAGGCCGGTAATTCCCTAGTGTCTTAATTGGCCAAAACATCCAAATCACCAATTTAATCCAAGTATTACTAGAGGGAATATTTTCTTTGGAGTTCCCTGCAGGCCCTTGAACTAAGCAACAACCAGCAAAATCTGAGATAGTTTTCTAACTGGAAAAAGCCTTTGTTTCATTAACTCTTAACTCATGGAATTATTAAGACTGTCAATATAAAAAAATAAAGATTATTGGGTTATCAAATATAAACAATTATTTATTTGTCCTTATAAATAATGACCTCCTCTGAGAAGCTCTTATGATATCATCAGTGAAAGCAAGGCATTGCCTCTAATAAAAATCATTTTTACCCCCAAAACCACACCTATATTTAAAGATTATGTCATTATTGAGGATATTTGAGAAGAATGTGCTATTCTGACAGATTTCAAAAGTAAAATTCTAAAACAAAGAATTTCAATCAAGTAGAGCGTTGCTGAAAAAAAAATAAGAGCATTATTTGGCCATGAATTTAACCATGAGTTTATTAGAATTATTAGGTTATAATTAAAACAGTGTTTGTGCTTTTACAAATTAAGTATATCGGAATGTACATGCATATCCCCCACCCACCAGCAGCATGTGGGGAATAGCCTTTGGAAGTGAAACTGTAGGAATGTTTGTGAGAAGTTTCTCAGGGTAGCATAGAGTTAGTATTCAATAGCCTGGTGGTCACATCTTTTCTGCACATGCTTACATAGATTGTGTGGTCTGCTCTTGGCCTTGTTTTTAAGTTGAAGTTTAATGATGCTTGCTTTAAGATTGCCGTCACTGGTTTTCAGTCATAGACTACTAATGACTGAAGTCCTTTCCGCTAGAAAGGGATGACAGGAAAAGTCAAGAGAGAGAGTTGAGAAATGAGAAAGAAAAAACAGAGAGTCATTAAAATTTCACAAGATCAGTACATAGAGATTATTGCACTAGCTTCTACACTGGAGTCCCGAAAATAGATCTAGGAAGCACATGAATTCAATGACTAGTTGTATATATGATATATGATGATGGGTTTTTGTCAAAATCTTCATGAACTGGGAAATTCAGCATAGTGTAGTGAAAAATGTAGGGCTTACATTACTCTAGCAGAGACTCTTCTCCTCATCAACTGTATATCATCATAGATGACAGATTTAATCTTGGGGTCCATGCTCTGAATATTGGGGTTATAATCATTTCCCTCCCTACTCCATGGTTACTGTATAAACTTTTGTCTGTGAAAGTAGTTTGACATCCAAGTTTTGAATAACCTTACCTCTACTACTACACATTTTGCCTGATTTTGTAATCATTGCTTACCGGTTTCTTTCCCATTCTAAGCTGTAGACTCCTTGAAGCTGTGTTACTTGTCTCAGAAGCCTTAGTACATAGCACAGCTGGGCTGAATGATTGTTATGAGTGAATGTTTGTATAAACAAATTAATAGACAAAGGAGGATGGTTAACAATATTGGGAGTATGGCACATTCATCACAAGGAATAACATTGTAACTCTGAAATAGTAATGGCAATGGAAGTGCTTGTTAGAAAAATTTTACAGCATCATTTTCATTGATAAAATTAAGAATGAGTAGCTCTTAGAAATTTGAAATACCTTTACTTAATCAACTGGCATAGACTACCCATTCTTGTTTAATCATTAAGTAATGTAAATGCTTTCAGGCTTCAAATTATTATATTGTCCTTATATTATGTTCTATGTTTATTTCTCATACTATGCTTTGTTTCTGATTCAGTTGAGTGTTACTTCTGTAACATTTTTTATGAGAAGAGGGCATACCGATTTAATAATATAAACAGTTAAACATAACTTCATAGGGCAATTGAAAATATTGCATTTAGTATTAGGAAAATGTTAACTCTGAGACTTTTAATGGCATTAAATAAAGTGTTTGTTTATATCAGCCATTCAAATAAAAACACGATTTTTATTATTACCAGAATAAGCACTTTTACCATTCATTTAATGCTTAATTTGTACGTGAAGAATATTTGGATATTAGCATCTGGCTTGTGTTATCTTGGAGTAGAGAAAACATGAATGGGAGCCTTTCCCCCTCCAGTACTGTGTTGGCTGTATATGCAGTTTTCTCCATGGATGAGATGACTCTGTAGTGTGTGTTTTACACGCTCCTTAAATCTGCTTCAAAGTGCCACTCCCAGATTTCTTCTGTTGTTCATTCTTTCACTCCAGTCTTTACAAGTCCAGCTTGTGTGGGCATGTACCCACATTCAGTGTGCATGTGTTTTATGACTCCAATTTAGGCAGCTATTTTTGAAATGTAGTCTTTTGTGTTTATTTATTTGTTTGGAAATGCTCAGCATTGCTGGAAAGCTCTGGACATAATGGGATGAGGAAAACCATGCAGTGGCTGAGTTCCCGTGGCTGTGAGATGTACTTCAGTAGTTTTTGATCGGTTCCTCAGAAGCTTATGTCCAGGGTTCACGAGTCCAAGTGGGCAGATAAGTTACTATTTATTCTAGCTGGTAAAATGCTGGGGTTTTTTTCTGTCTCTTTCCTTTTTCCTTTCTTTCCCTTCCCCACACCTCCCCTCACTTCTCCTTTAAAGTGTGATATTGAAGGATTCCACCTAACCCTTATTCCGGGGTTTTAATAATTTCCGGGTAAAGAATTTGAAGAACATATTTCTGTGGCTTGGTGTGGAATACATCCTATACATTCCTGTTGGGGAAACACATGAATGAGATGGCTATTGAACGTACATGTTATCCATTTTGTGGACTTTCTGTAGTTTGATTTTTAAATCCTAGACTGACTATTCCTGCAACTCAGGATGCTTCTAAATTTTTTCAGATGTTCATACTATGGATATCCAAAGTAGCCTTAATATTATCCTAGGGACAATATCATCATACAGTTACTTAATAATTGCACTGAATCACTTAATACATTTCAAGACTAAATAGATGTAACTTTGGGTAATTTGTGTTCTTCTCTCATGTACCATAATTTAGAATTTATTATCATTACATTTAGGTAAAGTGAATTTATCTAGACCGTATCAGCTCCTGAGTATCAATGTAATTATATTAACAGTAATAGTTCATGTTTTACTTGCTTACTACACTAATTTCAAGATTGCAAGATCTCTAAACCCCCAAATTTCCTGTTCCCACCTTGTAAATTTGGAGACTCCTCAGGGACTGTCTCACCCTCCCTAAGAAATCCTTCCTGCTTGTGTCACCCCTGTCTCTCTGGGGTATGTAATTCTTTCTGCTGCTCTACTGGGAAAAATATTTTGCCATTGGTGTTCTGTACGAAAGGGAGTTACCAGATTAAGCTAGAGATTTTCAAAGGACGTTTGCAAAAGTTAATTACACAATTCTTTAACATGGATTTAAAAAAAGAGGAGGAAGGCAATAGGAAAAGAATTTTGTGAGAAGGATTTTTTTGGGTAAGTTTTGTTGTGAGCCTTACTTTTGTTTGTTTGTTTGTTTGTTTGTTTGTTTGTTTGTTTGTTTTGAGACTGAGTCTCACTCTGTTGCCCAGGCTAGAGTGCAGTGGCATGATCTCAGCTCACTGCAACTTCCGCCTCCTAGAATCAAGTGATACTCCTGCCTCAGCCTCCCAAGTAGCTGGGATTACACGTGCCTGCCATCATGGCTGACTAAATTTTTGTATTTTTAGTAGAGATAGGGTTTCACCATGTTGGGCAGGCTGGTCTCAAGCTCCTGAACTCAAATGATTCACCTACTTTAGCCTCCCAAAGTGCTGGGATTACAGGCATGAGCCACCACGCCCGGCCCAGCCTTATACCTTTACATAGAGTGATGGGACCTTCAGTGGAATGACTTGGAAAACAACATATGATTTTCCCGTAGTTACGGGAGCATAGTGGTCTGGTATGCAACTCATACTTTGTGAAGCCGATGTGGCCTGTGGCATGTGGAAAAGACAGCAGAACCTGTAGCACATGGCTACATTCCTAATGCAAAGGTGCATGAATCCCAAGGGCCTGTTGGGGAACCCATAGTGGAAATGTTTACCTGGGGTCATTTTCTACAGGGGTAATGCTAGTAGGATAGGGAACCTCACCAGTATGAGGCCGTGTGGAATACCATGGGGTGTAGAAGCTGCGGGGTAAGGTGTGACTGGCCACAGGAGAGGCACTGCCCACATTGGCAAAGTCATAGTTCGGGGGGCGCACTAAGGAAGTAAGTCTCAAATAACCTGTGAAAATAATATTCACAACAGAGAGCTGGCCCTAGCTCATCTCCTTGGCCAGAGAAAACGAATCTATATCGAGCAAGAACTTTCCCTCACTATGCCCCACAGTGATCCTGGAAATGTTTAGTAACAGAAAAGGAGATGTGTGGAAAAGAAAAAGTCAACTAGAATCTACCCTTCACAAAACATAGGTTCTCTCCTTCACCACATGGGGGTGAGTGGATAAGAGATTTAGAGACTTTTTATTTCCTAAGTGTTCAGAAAAACCACGGGGACTGCCCACAGTCTCATCTCTGAGAGCAGGTGAAGGATTGCTGCCTGTCACTGAGCAGATGAACAATGGCAAGTAAAAGTCACGGCTCTTCACATTCCAGGGGCCCTGCTGTTGAGAATGCCTTGCTTTGTTTGACACTATCAGTCCCCTAAGTGGTCTCACTTGGTAAGTGCTGATTTGTAGTCAGTGGCAAAGCATGAGGGTAATACCTTTCTCCTTTTGTGTTAACACCCTTTAGAAGGATTTTCCCCAGTTTTTTTAAAAAAAATTCCTTAGTGTTTTGCAAAGTTCAGGGGAAGAACTCTTGTGGTTTTACTTAGAGCTTTCTTTATTTCAAGCCCTCAGAGCTGATCCAGGGACATATTTGACAAATTGCTGCTATACATGCTGTGCTCCCCCTTGTTCTCTGATGACTGAGGCTTGTTTGTTCAAGGAGACTACCTCATTGTCTCTGACTACGCTTCTGTGAAATAGTAATGCAGTTCACTAGATGTGCTCAAATATGTGTGGAACCCTGGTGGTGGTTTCAACCTGAGCAAGGTACCAGGAACCGTTATAAATAGGCATGCATTAGGGTGTCAGAGCTGCCTAGATAGACCTACAGAACTCTCAGATTCAACATACATGGCTTTAATGGGGAAAGGGCCTACCTACTGTTAATTGTTCAAAGATATGGCTTTTCTGTTTGTCTCTCCTTTTTGGAGACAGGGTCTTGCTCTCTCACCCAGGCTGGAGTGCAGTGGCATGATCCTAGCTCACTGCAGCCTCAAACACCTGTGCTCAAGCGATCCTCCCACCTTGGCCTCCCAAAATGCTGTGATTACAGGCAGAAGCCACCATGCTCGGCCTTCCTTACCATTTCGTAGATGTGTAAACTGAGGCCCAACAGTTGCCACATGCCCAGGATGCACAACTAGTGAATATTCCACCAAACGAAGTAATGTTGCACATGTTTGGCTGCAAGTAATACAAAACACAGTAGTGACTTGAATCATTAATGAATTTATGGGCCTTCTGCAAGGAGGAATCTGGAAATAGGCAGCCAAGGGTGATGCCTCCAGGAATGCAGCTCTCCTTTCCTGCCATCCTTAGTCTGTGGCCCTTAACCTCATGCTTGTCACACCACAGGCATAGCTTTGTGGCAGTTGGCACTTTCTGACATCAGGTTCATGTTTCAGGCAGGAAGAACAGCGCCTTGGGGGAAAAAAAGTCAGTTTATTTCTCTTAAAAAAGACTTCCAAGAAAACCTCACCAGGTTAATTCTGCTATCACTGGACCAGCCAAAGTTACAAACTGGGTTGGAGATGTATTTTAACTGGACACACTGGCAGCTCTAGTGGTGCTGACCAGGGTATGTGAAGAATCTTCTTAACTTCAAAGGCACTATCCACTTTACTATGATACAGACAGTTCCTCCTCAGTGGCGCCTCCTCTGCCCCTAGTGTGGCCAGTGACTGCCAGATTGTTCAGTGATAGAAATTACCCTTTTTCATATTGTGCATGCATATAATAAACTTCAATTTTGGCATTTTCCAATGGTTAATGATTCCTTTATCTGTTTGCAGTTGTATGTTATTTTCCCCCTTGTTGTCTGATTGGTGATTATTATAAGTTGTTTCTAAAATCTTCTAATCACCCAGATATTCCCTGATTATAAATCACATGAACAAAATCGGCTTGTTCCTTACTCTGAAGTTTATTTTTCACAAAATTCATCCATTCATTGAAGATGTTTACAACTACTTTGTGATCATAAGACTAAGTCCTAGAGTTCCTGCTTTGGCAGCATTAGCAAGGAGAAAATTCTGATCGAAGCTACATACTTTGAATTCTCCAAAGGTGTGTTTTTATCTTCCAAATATGTGTTCTGTAGGACAGTAGAATACCAATAAAAGCAATATTAATAGGATGTTAATAAGGGCTCAAAAGTTAAAAGGTTCTTCCATGGTCAGATTACTTTGAAAACCTCTTAGTTTAGTAACTTTTATCTTTGTACTAGAATATATCTCAATTTTCAATACTGCACATGCGTGTGTCTCAGCAGGAGGAATGTATTTCCCAAGCTTGACGAACCTTATACTGAATGCTCTTTGGAAGACATTATCCGTGAGGCAGCAACAAATTGCCTCAGTAAGTAAAAATACCAATTTGACAGTAGCAGTTTGGAAAAGGATACCATGCCACTTAAGATTCATATTGGCAACCTGTGACTGTAATTTGAGTGTTTTGTTGGCTGCTGTAATATGGACAGCACGCACTTTCCTTCTTGTTCTTACTGAGTTCTGTTGAGAACAGAATGATTGCTTCTGAGTATAGACTGTGGAGCAGCAGCAGCAGCCTCACCTGAGTGCTTGTTAGATATGCATAATGTCAGGCTTGCTGCAGACTGACTGAACAAGAAGCTGCAGGGTCACAAGATCCTCAGGTGTTTCTTGTGTGCCTTAAAGTCTGAGAAGCCCTGATCTAGAAAATAACATGTCAACTCATCTGTGATGCCAGCATTCTTGTCAGATTGTTGCTGGGGTAGGATTTCAGCTTTTGATGAATGAACAGAGAATGAATCAATTATCTATTTGGTTTAATGCCAACTGTTATAATAATATCATAGAGTGAGCTGTCACCCGGCATTGTTGGGAGATGGAGTACAGGCGCACAATTTGTCAGCTCGGACGAGGTCAATAGCCTGCTTTGAGAAGCCTTGGTGGTCACCACAGATTACTGTTTCAGAACCAAAGGGAAGAAGGCAGAGGGCAACATTTTTATTGGGATATAATTTTTCTTCCCTTCTCAAAATACCATGAGTAATGTATGGGGGTGAGGGAAAGATAGGAAGGGATCAAAGCTGAAAAAAAAGTAAGATAATTTGACTCAATTTAATAAAGTATTTGCAAGTTATATTAGTTGAAATTTTCTGTGCTTGGATTTTTGGATTCATATCTGCTGTGGTGGAATCATTTTTCCACTGTGTTCTAATCATGTGAGCTTGGGCACGTTACCAAAGCGTCTGAAGCCTGAATTTCCATGTGTGTGAACTGAGGCCAGTAACACCTGCTTCAGCCAGCTGTTGTGATGATTATACAGAGGAGTGGACCCTGTAAAGGGTAGCTCAGTTTACTGTCGTCAGTATCCTCATAAACATCATCATTAGCTTATTAAACAAGGTTTTCATTATACTGGGTATTTCTGAGTTCCTGAAGGGAACAAAACTGTTCAAGAAGAGTGCATAAAAGTGAAATTTTATTAAGAAAAACACAGAACTCACTTAAAAGGAATCATCCACATCATTAGGATGTTATAACAGTGTACTAAAAAAATTAGTTAATAGGGTGGTTTTTTTGAGGGGAGTCCAGAAAATATCTGATGAAACACGTGTATGTTAGTGACTCACCAGCGTTCTGTAAGCACAGACGGCCTTTGTGTAGGGAAGTCCACATTCCTGCCATCCAAGCTACGGCTACTGTGGAGGATTTTATTCTTAGTGTTTTTGCTGCTCTTGCTGGGGATTGGTTGTGGGGAATTCCTTGCCTCTGCCAGGGCACGATGGTCTGTAGATAGGTTTCTACTTTTTCTGGTTTACTGGGAAAGGAGGGAAAAATGCATTCCCAGCTTAAATACTTCCACTATAAATGGTTTAAATATACCAAGAGTTAATTTGGGCACATGGCAAATATATTACTTCAGTGGGAAAGTGCATTCTATGTCTCCTATACCGTAATCATACTTCAAGATATAAGCTAATGGGGCAAGGTGAGGGAGAGGAACTTCAGAACAAAATCCACTTGGAAATGGAGGAATTCATTTTTCTAATTGGTCAAATAGGACTTTAGTAAATAATGAATTTTTGTGGACTGACAGGTTGGTTTCTTGAATCCATTGGGTCCTTTTTCCCCTTGTGCAGCACGAGTGTGTCCTAGATGATTGGCTCAGTGGCTCAGTGGCTCTGTGGCCATCAGGTTATCTGGCCCCTCTTGCCACAGATGGCTTTGTGAGCCCACGCCCAGGCTGTTCAGCAGCGGCATTCCTGTTAGGCATATGAGTTTAGCTGGCATACTGGGCAGATGACAAGGATTCAGGCTTATTGTGTGGGGATAGGCTTTTTCTTTACTCTGCAGGCCTGAACGAGGATGGACGTAGTTTCCTGACTGCTCTCCTGCAGCAAGCCACGGGATGTAGCTGATATTCTAGGCAGCAGAGCAGAGACATGCAAAGAATCTGGATCTCTGATGATGTTTTTGAGTTTCTGGATTAGCCAAACCTGAAGCTGCACTTACCCCTGTTTCTCCAGTTATATAAACTGATGTATTTGTTTTATTTAAAACACTTCAAATTGGATTTTCTGCTCCTTGTGATTAAAAGCTTCCTAACTCATACACAAATCTAAAAAGTCTTCCTAACATGGTGTATGAACAAAATATTTCAGGATTTTGTCATATATGAAGATCAGGAATTCTTTCTTGACTGGAAAGCTCAGTTAAGAGTGTGTTTACCAAAATGTCAGACAAACTTAACAGAACATTGCAGCTGAACTCTTCAGTTTATTATTTTTCACAAGGTATTGATTATATTCACTTACTAGTTAAGTTCCCTCTCCCTCCTAAGTTACTACTACCTTGAAACAGTTTGCTTGACCAGATGTGGCACCCTCTTGGGCACTGCATAGTACAGGATATGAATTGGAAGGAAGCCAATTTATTGGAAAATAAATTCCTTTACTACAAAAAGGCTGAACCTGAATCCAAGTAACTGGCTCTGAAATGTGACATGGAAGGATTTTGAATGGGTGCTGAACAGCAAGCTGGATTCCTTTTTTGGTGGCAAAGAGACCAGAAGGGAAGTGTGCTGCTTGGCATCACAGCCGACTAGAATGTGGGTTTTGTATCCTGTAAATATAGGTTGCTGACAAAAGTCTAACTCTGCATTTTTGCGTATTGCCCTATCCCAAGTTATCTGAATATCTACCATTTTTACCAAAGGTCATTTTGACTCCTGATGTTTTGGCTCTTCTCTGAAATTCAGCATTGAAAATAAAGTTATTCTCCAGAATGGAAATTGAGGTTTGTACATTTTGGTTGAAACAAATAGGACCAATTTGTTGCCTAAAAGTTTCTCAGCTTTAAGGAGTTTTGACACTTTATTAGAGAATGCTACTTTGTTCATTCTACTAAGTATCTTTTAAACGTTCTATCCAGTATTTTAAGAAGAAATAGATAAGATAGTATTCTGGTTTTCCAATACTGTATAACAAACCAATTCAAATATTAGTGGCTTGAAATGACACCTTGTATTTACTCATGAATCCGCAGTTTGGGCAGGGCTCAGATGGGACAGCTTGTCATTGTTTCACTTGGTGTCAGCCGGAGTGGCTTGAAGGCTGGGGTTGCAGTCATCTCAAGGCTCATCCACACATCTCACGATTGATGCTGGAAAGACTCAAAAAATAGGAGGATGATATATGGTTCTTTGAGCATTTCTTACTGCATGTGATCTCTCCATCATGGTCCTTCAGGGTAGCCAGATTTCTTACATGTAGTATGACTTCCAAAACTTCTGTCCCGAGTGAAAGAGAGTTGGGAAGAGCCTGACTTATTGCCTCATATTGCCTTTTTTGACCTAGCCCCTGAACCCACATAGTACACTACCATTGTTTCATATATGTTAGAAGTGACTCACTCTGGCTGGCCCATATTCAACAGGAGGGAAATTGGGCTGTACCTCTTGATGGGAGAAGTGTTAATGAGTTTGCAGACATGTTTTAAAACTAGGTAGATAGATACTTTAAAAAAAATACAACATTTTAAATATCATTAGGAGGTTGTGACAGTTCCTTGCATATGACTGTTTCAAGGGCTCGTACAAAAATCTTAGGTTTGGAAAATAAAATGTCATCCAATTTCCAATAGTTGACCAGGTTAGTGACCATCTTGATTTCTATGTGGTAGGCACTGTTGTTAGCACTTGACGTATGTAATCCTATTTACCTCTCTCCAGTCATTACAGTTACATGAAACACATTCTTAAGATGATTAATATCCCCATTCTGTGGTTGACAAGATTTACACTTAGAGGGGTTAAATTACAAGCTTAGTTGGATATATGATAGTGGATTTGTGTTTGAACCCAGGGCTATCTATTCCAGAATCAGTTCATATAGCTACTGTGTTATACTTCTACACTCAAAGCATGTCTTTTATGGGTCATCTCTGGTTAGTAGAATATTTTCCTTTATATGGATCAAAACTTAGTCTACCTATGTCCTTTTGATCCATACAGTATAAATTAGACTTTCAGAGGTCAAGTGCAGGGCATGTTCCTGGTGTTTGGGCTAGGGCGCAGCTTTAGTTTGTACAGTGAGACAGCTACAGACATCATATCTGGGAGAACACAAGTTGTCACTGGGTACTCAAGTCAAGCCAAATAATGCAGACAGCAGAATTGGAGAGACATAGTAGGACTTAAATCCTAAAGGCAAAGGTAATAGTGGGCATCAGAAGTTTAAACTCATAGCATGAATAGACACCCATTAGTACTGGGGACACTAGTAGTAGCTTAAGGAAATGGGCAGGAATCCAGACAAACTGTAGCCAGACAAAGAATAGAGGCTATAAATGCTATGACCAAGGTATGAACAAAGTGATGGAGGAGGATGACTTGAGGAAGGAGGCCATAACCCATTGTGGGGCCCCCATCTGCTTTGGACAGGGAGTTCTGAGTCCTTTTTTTCTTGTCTTTGTTTTTTTAATGTTGGATCCAGTATACAGAAGTGCTTATTTTTGATTCTGGAGTGGGTCTTCCTATCTAAAAACATTGATTTTTTAACTTTCCAAAGATTTATAAATGTATGTTCGTGATTTTATTCACCCAATTTCATAAGTAAAACACTTTCTCTGAGTGAAACAATATTTTACATTAGATTGCACATTTTCATATAAACTCTGAAATGTGTCAAATAGTGTCGAGGTTCATCTTTCTATCTACGTATTTTATACTGTTTTACTGGAAAGTCCCATCCCCAAGGCCTTTGGATATAAAAGGGATGGAATTTAACTTATGAGGTTCCCCCTCTTCCATGGCATGTTACTCAAGGTTGCTGTCTCTCAAGAGACCTCCGGTATTACGTTTATCATTGAGTTCCAAAGGAACTCAATGTATATACATTATCTTTACAGTTATACATGCACATCGTGATCTTCTAATTTAGCCCTAAAGGTTTAATTAATTTAATTTAACCCTAAAGGTTTCTGACTATAAAGGTTTCTGACTATAACACTCTAAGTCCTAAGGTGTCTTTGACTTTGTATCTTATTTGTATATGAGTTTTGTTGTATTGTTTGCTGGTACTCATTCTTAAATACTACTTTGCATTGTAACTTTTCTAAACACAACTTTTTCTTTGTGGGCAAGCTCATTTCATAGAAGATTTGAACTAATTACATAGATTCTCAGACACACCGAAGGTGTTTATTGGGAAACTTAGGGTAGCAGTGCTTATCACAAGCATAACTATATTATTTGTATCTTAGGGGCAATATTCCAGAAGAGATACACTTTAGATCATTTTCATCTCAATTATGTTCCTATTGCCATATACTTTTTTTCATCCTAATTATTTAGTCTTCATTTGGTTATAAGTAATATGGTATATATTTATATATATTCCATTGGATCCCCAGTTTATACAATTGGTAATTGTTCTTTCTGACAATTATCTTCTTCCCTGATTTAAGCCAGTCTTTGCCAGGAATAAATCTGACTTTGAATTTCACCAGTGTGTTTGAATGTTTCTTATCACATGATTAACCATGGAATTCCAACTCACTCTACTCCTACGATTATCTAGTTAATGTGATAATGAAGCCAGCCAAACAAGGAAATCTCTTTCGAGATTTTTGGGTAATTTATCAAAATCAAGACAAAAATAGCAGATAAGAGCATACTTAATATTAAGAGTTACAAGTCATTAGAGCTTTGAAAATGACTCATGAGAAGTCAGTCAAATCTCATCCTCTTAGAGATGAAGAAACTCAGATGGGTTTATTGACTTGCCCAAGATTACGCAGTTATTAGTAGAATTTAATCTTCTGATTTCATAATCCAAATCCTTTTCCCTAATTGTTCACAGATCAATTCTTAGTCTTCTATGTGAATGGAATTTTCTGTTAACTAAAGTAATATAAAGTGGTGGTTTAAACTGTTACTGCTACCTGAAGGAAGATTAGAATTTTACATTATGCAGAGCTTTTTAAAGGTGGAAGACATAATTTTCCATCATGAACAATCAACCCTTTTACTAGATGAAATGTCAATTTCTATGTCTGGCATTGACCAGGCAATATTTATGACATAGGAAGAACTCTGAATTATAGGAGAAATATGAAGTGTAGTTGGAAAATATCAAGTTTGAATCAGTAGGAATCTATGTTTCATTGTTACCTCTGCTTTTTCTAATAATTTAAAATTAGATAAATTCTGTTATAAAATGATGATGCTGTAAAATTTTTCATGTATCCAAGCTTTTGCTGTTTGCTGAAGAGTGGTTAGGTTTCTTTTTTAAATATAAAACCTAATTTGAGATGTGTACGGTTTTGATTTTTTTTTAGGTTAACTAAATGAAAGATGTCAAAATATACATGCATTAAAGAAAACACTAAGCATATATAATGTCTGGAACTTAAACACCTCACTATTATTTTCAGCCTGTCCTTTTTTTTTTTTTACAACCAGTTTTGAAAGTTATTGATTACTTTCTGCTTTCTAGTCTCTGGAGGTAAATCATATCATGAATAAATGACTAGTTCTAGCAAAATATTTTGGGTTTTGGAAACAGAAATAATTCTTATGTCATGAAGACAGGAGTGTTCAAGATTGTAAATTTCTCATATTTTCATTGGCAGTTACTAAAATATTTATATTTTCTTTTGAAATAATTTTAAGTTATAGAAATATTTCAAGAATAGAAAGAACTTTCCTATATCCTTCACCATTTTGCCAAATTTGCTTTACCACTCTTTGTCTTGAGACTGTTTCAACCACCATGCTTTTTTTCTACCCTAAATATTTAAGTGTGTATTTTGTAAGACACAGATATTCACTTACGTTCCTGCAGTGCAGTTATCCAAATTAGGAAGTTTAGCACAGGTAGACTACTGTTACCACTGAATTTTTTTTTTCAAGTTTTGCTAATTGTCACAATTTTGTCCTTTATATATACATATTTTTTTCCTCAGCTTTGGACATGAAAATCTGGAATGGTTCTGTCGTCCATAAGGCTAGTTTAGGTTTTGTCTTTGTCACAAAAAAGAATTTGGAAATGAGATCACAGTGAAAGTACAGAAGTTTTATTGTGGAGTGAAAGCAAGTACACAAGAAATGAGTGCAGGCATGCTCAAAAGAATGGGCTGCCTGCAAGGTGGTCAGGGCTTACATACTATGTGGATAAGCATAATGAAGGCATGGGATATTTTATAACAAGGGGAGAGGTTTTCCAGGAAATGCACAGGCAGTTCCCAGAATCTGGGTATCATCCTTTTTTTTTTTTTTTTTTTTTTTTTAAACTAAATATGCTTAATTTGGAACTGTCGTCGTATCAGGTGCATGAGGAGAATGGGAGGTATTTTCCATGGAAATTTTATGATAATAGGGGCATAATGCAGCCAAGGGTCAGCAGTCAGTTAAGTTTTTGGCCATCTTGGATTTAATTAGTTGTGGCTGTTTTTGTTGTTGTTGTTATATTTTTATTTTCGCCTAGCAGGATGTTTGCAATTTTTCACTGGTGCAGTCTGTTGTAACAGGTTTTTTTGTTTTTTGTTCTTTAAACTAGGAGATGGGTCCTGTGCTAATCTGTTTGGCTCTGTTTGTGTTGTTTTTAGCCGCCTAAAAAAAATTATGTCCCATTCCCTTGCTAACTGCCTGTCTCAGTCCTGGGTCTCTCTGTCTGTCTGTCTTTGTTTATTTGTGTGTTTCCCATTGCACTGACATCTTTGAAAAGTTTGGGCTAGTTATTTTGTAGAAATTTCCTCAGTTTGAGTTTGTATGATGCTTCCTTCTGAATAAATTCCTCCATTTTGGGCAGGAATTAAGGCACCTGACATTGCTTTCTCATTACTGTTGATGTAAACTTTGATCACTTGATTAAAGTGGTATCTGCCAGATTTTTCCACTGTGGCTTTACCTTTTCTGTTTTTGAAATTAGTAAGTCCTTTGTGAGGAAAGACAATGTGTATAGACATTATTTTTTTCAAACTTCTGCTCATCAAGCTAAAGATACCGTAATTATAACATGATAGTGTAGGCTGGGCTTGGTGGCTCATGCTTGTAATACAAGCACTTTGGGAGGCTGAGGCAGGAGAATTGGAGGAGCTCAGGAATTCAAAACTAGCTTGGGTAATGGTGAGACCTTGCCTCTACAAAAAATCAAAACAATTAGCCAGGCGTGGTGGTGTGTGCCTGTGGTCCCAGCCACATGGGAAGATCACTTGAGCACAGGAGGTCAAGGCTACAGTGAGCCATGATTGTGCTAAGACCATGCCTCAAAAACAAAACAAAACAAAAACACCAAGGAAAACAAACAAAAAGAACCATGATAGTGTTAAAAAAAAATCTACATTTAACCCGTTTATAAGGCATATAATGCTTCATTGAGGATCAATTGTTGAGTCATCAGTCACTGACAGGGGCAAAAAATATAGTTGTGGTAGTTGACAGCCCAGCTTAATTCTTAGGAAGGCATTTCAATTCCCAACCTTTTTCAGTTATTTAGCCTTGAAATGGAAGTTTCAATGGTATAACTTCCATTGTTGAAATTATTTCTCTTAGTTTTCTTAGTGCCCCAATGAAATTATAACTTTTTTTTTTTAATAGGACAAGAGCCATCCATGTATTATATACTACTTCTATGTATTATATGCTCTAGTATATATACTGCATATCATCTACAGAACACAGCTATAATATGGCAGCCTCACATTCCTTAATATCTAGAAAGGTGGTGAAGGCTAATTCAGTTCTTATGAATTAAATGGAGAGTGACTTGGCAACTCTTGGCCAGCCATTCTTAGTGATATTTGTGTTCCTAAGATATAGCAGTATCTGCAAATCCTAAATCTGTCTTATCAAGATTTTATGATCTTTTAGATCAGTGATTAATGGAAGACAGTATCCTTTTTTTAAATAAAAAATAATGGCCTGAACTTTTTCTGTAGCCAATAAAGGTGAGTGTGAATGACTATCACCATGGCAGTGTTGGAGTTATCATTCTCTAGTTAAAACACACTATAACTTCCACACACCAGCTAAATGGAAATGCTCTTGACAGGATCTGCTGTGAAGAAAATGGAAAGGAGTAACATGAGGATATGTGGAATAAGTCCTGAGATGGATTAGAGTAAAAGCACCATTGCCCGAGGGCAGAATTGGATACCACTACAGTAAAGAGTGACTGATTAGGCAGTGTGTTCAGTTTTATGTCAAATAATTGGTGGTTGTTAGATGTGAGGATGATCTGGCTGTGACATCTGTCACCCCATTGATTGCCAGGGTTGATTTGGCTGATCTGACTGGCTAGGCTGGTGTCCCCTTCCACTCTCACCACTCCATGCGCGTCCCTTCCAAAGCTGCATTCTCAGTCGAAGAGGATGACCATCCCCAATAAAGGAGGACCAGTCTTCTGTCAAGGGTATATGAGTAGCTGCACTCCCCTCCTAGAACCTCCAAGCTTTCAAATAACTGGTGATTCTTAAGATACAAGTAGCTAACTAGGGATAGAATGATTTCCCAAACTTCTCCTAAAAGGAGACTATAGTTCCAGACCACACTGTCAACTTTTAGATGCATTGTGTGACCCAGAAAGAGGCCTGAATTTTTATTTTGTGAGACTAGACTTTGAACCAAAAGTAAAAATATGAACTAGTCTTCAAATTAAATGATACCTAGGACTTATAAAGACAGTAGTGTAATGCTTGGAAAAAGAAAGAACTCTTGAAAGAATGTATTGGATATCTGTATCAAACATGTCCTCCATATTCTTTTAAAACAGCTAAATGTTTCTACATTTCCTACAAATGGTGCGTCCCCTACACAGTAATGTCACAAAGCAGCTCTTCCTTAGTTCTTTGCCTTGGGACACCCGAGGTCCCTGCAACACTTTTGTCAGTAACAGTGATTTTCTATTACTGGAATTTTCAAAGAGGGGGTTAAGTTTGAAAATGTTCCTCTGTCCCTTCAGCATTGCTTCCCAGATGTGACTCAAGAGATTGTTCAAGACCTATCACTTTTGAGTATTAAGGATATGAGGGGCTTGATATTCAATGAGTAAAATATATAAATCTGAATTATCTAAATTTAGAATGTGAATAATATGAACACTTAGTATTTAGTGTTAATTTCCTTTAAGTTTTTTGACCATGTAATTTGATCTTGGAGCATATCAAAAAGGGTACATATGACCAAGATCCCTCACCACCCCAGAATCACAGATGCTGCCACTTGGAAGGGTTAAAAGGAAAAAGGAGAGGGATTTATTTCAAAGCAAGGTAATTGAAGCCTTCTGCTTTTAGCATTCCAATATTTTTATAGTATAATTCATGTAATACTATCCATTTCTGATGACGCACCTAATCGTTTCTTAATAATATACAGGAGTGTTTAAAGTTATACCCAAATTTGTATTACATTGTTGATAAGTTATCACCGAGTGAAGAAGAACATCATTTCACTTCAGTTCAGCTAGGTAAAAGGCACTATGTTAGTGCTGGGTCAGCTATTAAACAATTGTAAATTTTATCTTCTTTGGACTTCAGTCTCCTTACTCCTAGAAAGGATAATATTAGCTATGATTGTTCTCAATGCTCCTCCTTAGTTCTAGATTATTTTCGATATAGTATAACTTTGACATGTGAAGAATAGATTCACTTTATAGGTATGCCATGAAATACAGTCTCTTGATATGTACAGTTTTGTGTAATGAAGCATTTCCTTTATAATTAGATGACATCAATTGTGGTAAATGTGAGGCACAACTCAGGTTAATTGAAGTACAAAAATCCTTTCTTTCACCCTGGAAAGAAGTTGCTTTAACCTTGTTAGCTCTGGTCAGTGTAGAATCATAGATAAAAGCTGCACATATTTGGATTTACTTGGTGAGTTATTGACAGTTAATACCAAAGAGTTTTTCCATTTTTTTTTTTTTTTTTTTTTTTGCTATTAGTTTTTGGTTTGTTCAGGAGTTGACTTCAATTTAGGGGCAGAACTTCCCCTCATCTCTCAGTGGATTTCACTGTTCTTTGCAGTGACAATGGCTTTAAAAACCTTGGAAGTATAACACATTTATGAATAACAATGGCATGTAGTACAAAATCTGGAGCCAGTTGAGATAGAATATAATTTTCATCCTTTATTATTATAATCACATTCTGCATTTCTGTGGTAGTCAACAGAGAATTAAATCTAAATTTCATACGATGGTTCTCAAGACCTTTGGTGCTGTGTACCCAGTCTTTATCTCTGACCATTTTCCATTGCCTTCACTAGGCTTTCATCAGGCTAGCCTTCTTTTCATTTCATCAGCTTGTCTTAGGGCATTGGCACTTGCTCTTCTCTCTGCCCGAAAGTCTTCTCCCAGATCTATGAGTAGAGGTTGGAGTGGGGTAAGGAGTTCTTGTAAGTCATGCCAGAGTTCCAAGGTATCTCCTCACTGAGGCTTTGCATATCCAGTTTAATTCAGTGCCCACTACTGCCGTCATT
>NW_012098755.1:0-1656 GCF_000951045.1 Mandrillus leucophaeus
GGGGCTTTTATAAGCTTCTCACTATCAGCTTTTTCCTTTCTTCCTAGCTCACCTGAATGTTTCAACTGCATGATGCTTTCTGAATACCAGATAATTGAAAAGAAAGAGAGGCACATTTATTGGGATGTTATACACACACACACACACACACAAAACATGGAAGTGTCTCCATCACTTGGCCCCTATTCTATTTCTGGTCCAAGGTATGCTCATCATTTAGGAGCTCTTCCTGGGAAAATGTAGTCAGCCAAGGATGTGACACTCAAAACCCCTATTAGATATGACTTGATTGCAGTAGGGCCTGTACTTTTTGTTGTGTGATGAAATGCATACAGATTTGCCACCCGTATTCTGATGAAGGTCCAAATCTTGTATTCAGTTCTACTCCTTTTCCTCCTAAGTCACTTCCTTCCACAAGACTACTTAAGAAAGGAGTTGCTGATGATCTCAATGGTTTGTTTCCAAAACCCAGAAGTGTGAGTATGTATAAGAGAGATTTATAATTACTATTGGCTCAATTTCTTTAGGGAGACTAGTTAATGCCACTAAAAATTAAACTATAAACTTTAACTAAATTGCATTGACAAGGATTTTTTTTATCTTTGCAGCCTGACATCTGTTTAACCTTTTGTCAACCTAAGCTAGAAATCTAAAGAAGTATTCTTTATTTCTTACGTCACAAAGCAAGATGTTAGGGGGAAGCCACAACTATGCATGTCATGGTGTTTTGGACTTGAGTACTCATGGTAACATAAAGATATAACAGTTATGAAGATCTTTAATCATCCATAGATTTCCACATTTTTGCTGAGATGCAAAATATTTAGCCCCATTTTCATAGCACTCATTATCTTAATGGTAAATCTACAAACCAATGTTAAATAAAATTTTCTAAATTTGCCAACTTGTCTCTAACAAGTTTATAGTTTTACTATATGTACTAGAAGAGGGCTAGGTTTATTTTTTCTTTAGAGTTTATATTTTAGACTAGCTTTGGTTCATAATGACATTGATCAGAAAGCACAGAGTTCCCATATATCCCTAATCTCTCTATAGACATAAAACCTTCTCTATTATCAACATCCTCCACCAAAGTGGTACATTTGTTACAACTGAGAAACATATACTGACATACCATTATCTCCCAAAGTCCATTGTTTACATTAAGGTTCACTCTTGGTGGTGTATGTTCTATAGATTTTGAGAAATGTATAAGGACATGTATGTATCTTTATGGTATCATAAAGAATAATCCCAGTGTCCTAAAATCCTTTGTGCTTCACTTATTTATCCACTCCTCCTTCTGATTACTGGCAACCACTGTTTTTCTTTTTAATAGTCTCCCTAGTTTTTCCTTTTCCCAAATGTCATACAGTTGGCATCATACCATGTAGTCTTTTTGGATTGGCTTCTTTTATTTAGCAATAGCATTGAATTTTCCTTCATTTCTTTTCATGGCTTGGTAGCTCATTTCTTTTTGATGCTAAATAATATTCCAGTGTCTGAATGTACCATAGTTTAGTTTTCTGCTCACCTACTGAAAGACATCTTGGTTGCTTCCAAATTTTGGCAATTATGAATAAAGCTGACATAAATATCCATGTGCAGGTTTGTACGTGGACATAGTTGTAGAGGACTACGTGCTCACAAACAGGG
>NW_012098756.1:0-1519 GCF_000951045.1 Mandrillus leucophaeus
GGGGAGGCTTCTCTACGGAGGTGACATTTGAGCTGCATTTTGAGGATATGAAGGTTATGCTCAGAGCACAGAGGTGGACAGAAGAGTGTCCTTTACAGGGGAGCACTGTGTACTAAAGCACATGGGTACAACATATATAGGAAACATCTTATAGCTAGGGGTGCCTACAGGTAAGATCATGGCAAGAAGAGGTTGAGTGTTGGTATTTGACACCTTCCTATGCTGGCCTCAAGACTTTCTCCTGGAAGCAATGAAAATGCATGCAGCCTTTTTCAGCAGCCAAATGATAGAATCCCATTAGTTTTTCAGAGAAGTGTGGTGACAAGTGAAAAAAACCTACAGTAAGAGTTATGATGAGGGTAAGGTAGGAGGTGCTAAAAACCTAAGGCCTTTGTGGTAGTGGAGAATGGAGGCGGGAACAGAGGAAAGAACCGCTTAGGAGAGGTCTTGGTCAGAACCTTCTTCAGAAGAGGAAACAAATACTCTAGGAAGGCATGGCACGTCCATTGTAGGAGGCCAGATAGGGAGAATTATTGCAAGAGATGTAACCAGCTATGACTTTCACGCCCTTTTAGACCTGGGTACCTGGGATCTGGAGATTTTTCTTTTGAGTCCCAAGACTGACAATGGAAGAAGTTGTTTAAGGTTTATTAGACAACTGGCACTGTGCTAAGCATAAGCACCCTACTGGTATTATCTAATTGAATCCTTACCACAAAATGACCCTATAATATAAGTATTCATGTGCTCTCCATTTTGTAGATGAGAACATTGAGGTCTTAAGAGGCTAGATAATTTATCCAGAAATGTTCACATAAAAAAAGAGTTGAGATATATTGTGCTGCAGGAGAGTGATATTATTCACATAATGAAACCTCAATCAGAATATAAAAATGAAGACTATGAAGAAAAGATCAACAAAATCCAGCCTCGCTTATGCAGCCTTGGTTATGCAGCTTAGGTAAGTTATCTCAGATCTTCTCTTAGGTAAATTATCTTCTCTTAGGTAAATTATTTAGGCTTTTAGACCTCAATGTTCTAATCTACAAAATACCTTTCTTAAGAGTATTTGCTTCAAGATTGGGTGTCAGAACCTAGAGCTCAACCTCTTTGCCCTTACACCCACTGCCCAATGGAAACATTTCTTTGTTTCTCCACAGGAATATAAAAAAGAGAAAGTCTCAGACAGAACCTTCTGTGTCATCATTGCATCTCTCTCTGTATTAGTCTGTTTTCACACTGCTGATAAAGGCATACTTGAGACTTGATAATTTATAAAGAAAAAGAGGTTTAATGAACTCACAGTTCCATGTGGCTGGGGAAGTTTCACAATCATGGTGGAAGGTGAAAGGCACATCTTACATGGCAGCAGGCAAGAGAGAGAATGACAGCCAAGCGAAAGGGGTTTCCCCATATAAAACCATCAGATCTCATGAGACTTATTCACTACCATGAGAACAGTATGGGGAAAACTGTCTCCATGATTCAGTTGTCTCCCACCAGCTCCTTCTCACAACAT
>NW_012098757.1:0-4395 GCF_000951045.1 Mandrillus leucophaeus
GGTGAGGCTGTGGAGAAATAGGAACTTTTTACACTTTTGGTGGGGGTTTAATTTAGTTCAACCATTATGGAAGACAGTATGGCGATTCCTCAAGGATCTAGACCAGAAATACCATCTGACCCATCAATTCCATTATTGGGACCCAAAGGAATATAAATCATTCTACTATAAAGACACATGTACACATATGTTTACTGCAGCACTATTCACAATAGTAAAGTCATGAAACCAACCCAAATGCCCATCAATGATAGACTGGATAAAGAAAAGTGGTACATAGACAGCATAGAATAGTATGCAGGCATAAAAAGGAATGAGATCATGTTCTTCGCAGGGACATGGATGAGGCTGGAAACCATCATCCTCAGCAAACTAACACAGGAACAGAAAACCAAATACCACATGTTCTCACTCATAAGTGAGAGTTTAACAATGAGAACACACAGACATGGAGAGGGGAACAACACACACCAGGGCCAGTTTGGGGTAGGGGGCGAGGGGAGGGAACTTAGAGGACCAGTCAATAGGCACAGCAAACCACCATGGCACACATATACCTATGTAACAAACCTGCACATTCTGCACATGTATCATAAAATAAAATAAAATGTAAAAACAATTTTAAAGTTTTTAAAATTTTTAAATAGTTTTTTAAAATTCTGTGAAGAATGTTTTTGATAAGAATAGCATTAAATCTGTAAATTGCTTTGAGTAGTACGACCATTTTCACAATATTTATTTTTCCTATCTAGGAACATGGAATGATTTTCCATTTTTCTGTGTCATCTCTGATAAATTGAGCAGTGTTTTGTGATTCTCATTGTAGAGCTCTTTCACCTCCCTGGTTAGCTGTATTCCCAGGCGTTCTATTCTTCTGTGGCTATTGTGAATGAGATTGCATTCCTGATTTGGCTCTCCGCTTGGATATTGTTGGTGTATAGGAATGCTACTGATTTTTGGACAATGATTTTGTATCCTGAAACTTTGCTGAGGTTGTGCATCAGATCAAGGAGATTTTGGGCCAAAAGTGTGGGGTTTTCTAGGTATAGAAGAAAAGATTTCAAACTATTCCTCCTGTTTAGTACACTTCTTTAACATAAAACACTTTGAAATTTTACTCAAACACCTTCAGCTTTATACACTATTAAGTGAAACATATAAAACCTATGATCAACTTAGTATAGATAGTTGTTAGAAGAGTAGGATTCAATATTTAGGTCTGAACATAAGAAAGAACAAATAATATAAAAAATTTATTGAGGGTAACCCTTAAACCAGGAAAACACAAAGATACAACTGGGGTACCAATTCCTTCATTTTCTAACTTACCTTTCTTATTCATCGTATTTCCCTCATTTATCATACCCACTACCAAAACCTGGCCTTCCTCTCTCTGGGTGAATCATTCTCTTCCACCAATCATCTGGTCTGAAAGGAAGCACGTGGAAGAGTGAATGAACAAGGGGTCACCTGAAGGGTCACCCAAATATAATCTCTGATGGATGGGGTGACAACTGTTACAGTCACATTGCTCTTACTTCCAACACTTTGTCATGCTGATGTTAGATATGTAAGAACAGCAGATTAATGGCTTGAAGTGGTTGCGGCTCAGAAACCTCCTTAGTATGACTGAGATGGAAGTTTTTGAAATCAAGATGGAAATATAGTAAGGGAAAAATAGGGCAAATCAATTTAAAGGTCATGAATATGAAAGCTGCAAATGATGTATCATATACTACTTCAATCACCACTGAATGTCAAGCCACAGGAAGCCAGGAGAAAAGGAAATAAGCCATTGCTTTGTGCCCCATCTAGTACAATGACAACTGGGTTAAAAATATGCTTCTCCTTTACTCTTTCCTATTGCCAGATTCCTAGATTAAGGCCTTTGGGAAAGTTAGGGGCACGTCTCCAGTCCACAAATTGTTCTTTGCTGCTATTACTACAACCACACTATTTTTTCAAAATATTGTTTCATATTTTTGTATATTCAACAATTCAAACCCAGCAAAATGGCTTTTTAAACTAAGGACAATATTACATTTACCACATATCTTACTTGGCTCTATCAATAATTCCTAATTCTGGTATAGTATAAAGTAATGTTCAAATATATGATTTACATTGAAGGGCTATCCAGTAGTTGGCATTTGGGTATTATAGATCATTTCCAAAGGTACTCCTGTAAGTATGACAGCATTTCTCAATGTTATTAGGCTTAATGAAATTCATGTTAAATATTCATGAGTCATCGAGCTGTCTCCTGGCCTCTTGATTAATTTTTTCCTTAGCTGGTCTAAACACCGAGATGTCTGTTAAGTATGTTTATCTTCTCTTTATTTAAGCCAGTGTTTCTCACAGTAAAATATTGCATTTGGAATGTTTCTTTGACCCTCCAGTCTTTTCTTTAAGTTACAAACAAGCTTCTAAGGTTGGCTGGAAAAAATTAATTGGAAGGTGAAAGAGGCATTCTTAAATTAAACAATATGAGAGTTCCACATTGTTTATTCATCTGAAAAAGGGGAATTCCATTAAAATAAGACCAGTTGGAAATCAAATTTAATCTCAGAACTTTTGTTCTTTAGACTTCAAGAATGTTTTGAATCAGTCATTACCACTTGATTAAAATCAACTAACTAATGGTTGGTCTTTGTTCACTAAATGTTCTGGGCTAGGCAACAAGACACCAAAATGAATAAACCTTTGTTGTTGTTTTTTACATAAGAAGCTCATAATCTAGTGGGAAAAATAGGAACATAGGCAATTATCACATGTTAAATTATGATAAATATTAAACAAAGGCATATTAAACAAAGGCATATGCACCAAACCATGGGACTCAAAGGGAACAGAAAGCAATTCTGATAGGAAAACTCAAGGATAACCAGAATTGGTAGAAAACGTAAACTGTAACTTCCTGAACGATAAGTAGGAATACTGTACAAGTGGAGAATGGGAGTGGAGAGGATACCCTAGCAAAGGCATGGCAGGAGCAAAGCCTCTGAGATCTGAAAGTGTAAGAATGTTTGGGAAAGGGCACAGTTTGGGGTAAAGAGAAGAAGGTGTTGTTGAGGACAAAGTTTGAAAAATAGTTTGGACGTAGATTGTAAAAGACCTTACCAACCAATCCAAGTTGAATAGCCATTTGGGCTTTTCCAACAGAGGAGCTCCATGATCAGAACTGTGCTTTCAAAAATAGCTGAGGACAGTGTGGAGAGCTCACTGGAAGGGGAGGAGGCTACCTGAAACTTTGTTAAAAACAGGAAAGCTTTGTGAAATTATTTTTTATTACAAATCATGTTTTCAAAGGTGGGCCTCAAATTAGGAAGTATATATATACAAATATAAAAACATCCCATCTGAGGACATATATTTCAGTGTTCTTGATAAGCCAAAGGAGACTGTATTGTGTCTGGTGGATGACTAATCCTGGAAATCCAGTGCTTTGGCACTCCCACTGGGTCGTCACAGGCCTGATTTTCATGAGCCTGGTGCAAGAAGAGGTAGTTTGACATTATGTTGAAGATGTAACCTTTATCAGAATTACTTGTTAATCCTCTGTGGGCACCTGACCTCTGAGAGAGACCCTGTTACTTGGGAAGAGTCTAGCATAATACACATATGATTGCTTCATTTTCCCAGTATGTTTAATTCAGTCCCTTGTGGTGTGGAAGGAAGCCCTGGGTGAAATACAAAATTTCCATTTTAATTTCCAAACCTCAATATTAAAACATTATACTCATTAGTCTGAAAAGCAATACATGATAGCAGCAATCAGACCTCAACTTCTGGTAAGACAGTAGAGGCTCGTGGTAAAAAGCATGAGCTCTGAAGTCGGCCAGATCTTGGTGCACACTCCAGGCTTGTTATTTACTGGTCTCAGTTTCCTAAACTATAGAATTTCAATACTAGTACCTACTCACTAAATTGTTATGAGAGTTACATAAGACAATGCTTGTACAATCCTTGCCACATCAAAGCATTTAATAGATGTCGATTGTTCTTCCCTACATCATTGCTTGCCACATGGTACTCATATATTATTTCAGATCACTTCTATTTCTTGAGTGACAAGTATATGTAGCAAGTATTTTTTCACAACATTTTTGTACTTTCCTTCATTTGTTCACTATTATTGGATTTACTATGTGCTTGACACTAGACATTTCCATTTTGATTAGCTGCATGTCTATCATATGCTTTGCACAGAAAGTCTAAGATGGCATTGTATTTCTCTACCTGTAATCACTGATATTTTTCATCCATACATGCAAAGTTATTAGTGCTTTTCTCAGACTGTTCTTCCTAATAGCTACCCCATTATCTAATCTATCTATCTATCTGTCTACCTACCTAATGTATTAAGATGTTTCTCGGCCGGGTGCAGTGGATCAC
>NW_012098758.1:0-1591 GCF_000951045.1 Mandrillus leucophaeus
GCCTCCCAAAGTGTTGGGATTATAGGCGTGAGCCACTGCAACTGGCTGTTTTTTGTTTGTTTTTGTGTGTGTGTGTGTTTTTTTTGAGATGGAGTTTTGCTCTTGTTGCCCAGGCTGGAGTGCAACGGCATGATCTCAGCTCACTGCAACCTCCGCCTCCCGGGTTCAAGCGATTCTCCTGCCTCAGCCTCCCAAGTAGCTAGGATTACAGGCATGCTCCACCATGCCTGGCTAATTTTGTATTTTTGGTAGAGATGGGGTTTCTCCATGTTGGTCAGGCTAGTCTTGAACTCCTGACCTCCGGTGATCTGCCCGCCGTGGCCTCCCAAAGTGCTGGGATTACAGGAGTGAGCCACTGTGCCCAGCCATTCTTGTTTTTTAACAATACACTTCTGAACTATCAAAAAGAATAAAAATCAGTGAAGTAGTTTTTAAAAATCCCAAAAGCTACAAAACTTAAATTACTTACTTCAATATCAATTAAAAACTCATTTGATAGTTCAATAACTTGGGTCCTGCTAGAATCATTCTATAAGCCATCAGTGACACTGAAGTGGCCAAAATTTGAGTCATTTGATAAGTACAAAGAACACATATTTTTGTCATGTGAATGACAGCAAATGAATAACTTAGTTAATATAAACAGTATTTTTATTTAAAAAATTATCTAGTGAATAATTTCTTTTTAATCCTTTGTTAGTCATGTAACCATGGATAAAACATACTAATTGAGCTGATTCCTTCATGCTCTCTTTTCCTTGATTCCAATCATTATTAGTTATTCTACACTTGCCTCATTTATTGACAATTATGCCTACTGGCTGACTCTGGTTCAACTGCCCTATTTTTGCTTTCATCATTGTTTATCATATCTCACTTGCTTTAAACTCCACCTCTTTCATCTCATCTGATCTGACACCCGGTTTACATATCAATTGGCTACTCTAATCTTCTACTGCCAGTTTCCAACCCATTCAAGGTACTTGGGTAACAAAGGAAGATGCTCTATATACACAAAACCACAGAAAATAAGTGGGAAGGGATAATAAATTTCACTTAAAGTTTTAGAATTTTTTTTTTTTGAGATGGAGTTTCACTCTTGTTGCGCAGGCTGAAGTGCAATGGCGCGATCTTGGTTCACCGCAACCTCCACCTCCCGAGTTCAAGCAATTCTCCTGCCTCAGCCTCCCAAGTAGCTGGGATTACAGGCATGCGCCATCACGCCTAATTTTGTAATTTTAGTAGAGATGGGGTTTCTCCATGTTGACCAGGCTGGTCTTGAATGCCTGACCTCAGGTGATCTGCCCGTCTCGGCCTCCCAAAGTGCTGGGATTATAGGCATGAGCCACCGCAACCGGCCAAAGTTTTAGAATTTAAGTTATTCCAAAAATTAATTTGTTTTTCAAGAATAAAGACTGCATCCAATTAAATTCTGTTAACTGGTAATGACTAGGTCTAAAATGTTAGGTATTTACCAATAAATTACATAAAATAACTCAATAACAAAGGGTTTTTTTTTTTTAAAGAGATAGGATCTCACTTTATCACTCAGGTTTGGCTGAGTGGAGTGTTGTGATCACAGCTCACTGAA
>NW_012098759.1:0-1136 GCF_000951045.1 Mandrillus leucophaeus
TTTTGAGATGAAGTTTCGCTCATGTTGTCCATGCTGGAGTGCAGTGGCGTGGTCTCAGCTCATTGCAACTCCCATCTCCCGGGTTCAAGCGATTCTCCTGCCTCAGCCTTCCAAGTAGCTGGGGTTACAGACATCTACCACCACACCCGGCTAATTTTTAGTAGAGACAGAGTTTCACCATGTTGGTCAGGCTGGTTTTGAACTCCTGACCTCAGGTGATCTATCTGCCTCAGCCTCCCAAAGTGCTGGGATTACAGGTGTGAGCCACCATGCCCGGCCAAGTATTTGAAGTCTTAAGGTGACCTGAAAGTGTAAAATAAAAAGCTAGAAGCAAGAATGGAACACAGAGTGCAGAGTCAAGGGCAGATGGTGGAAGAAGAGCCTACAAAGGAAATTGAGAAGCAAAAGTTGAGAGAGAATGGTGTCTTTACAACCAAGGAAGGAGGATAGTTGCAAGAAGGGAGTAGTCACCAGCTAAAATGGTATTTGAAAAGTGGTTACTCCTGAGGAAGGAGGGAAGGAATTAGGATAAGGACAGATGATCGAGAGGGACTTCAGCCTTATCTTAAATGTTCAATTTTTAAAAAATTAATAATGTTGCCTTTTTGTTGTTTGTGCCAGGTAAATCAGTAGATAGAGGGTAATTGTCAAAGATAATTCTAACTTACTATGATTAACTGTTGTGGAGTCTGCCATTCATTACATAAAAAGAAGAAGTGAAAGATTTGTAGACTTTCCACTTAGAATAATCTGAATCTGGATTTCTTCTTACTGATGTATTCGTTTCATGTATGTTCTTGGACTAATAATACTGGGTCTCTAGTTTATGACAGACAATATTCTGCATACTGTCTATATATTGTATTAATCCTTTATCTGTTTCTTATTACACAATATGAATCAAGAGAATATTATTTTCTCTATGTCCTTGTGCACATGCATACTATTTCTGAACCTTAGTTTTGGATCCATTAAATGGGAAATGTTGCCCATCTTTAAGATTATGAGGCTTAAAGACAATGGGTACGGTAGAAGCAGCTGGTCTTGGACCCAGCACTTTATGCTTCTTAAATGTCAATTGTTAGGTACTGGCTGCTGCTCCCTTCTCTGCTTGTTCCATTTAGAGACCATTTTAA
>NW_012098760.1:0-1217 GCF_000951045.1 Mandrillus leucophaeus
CATGTCAAATTCTAGAAAATCCAAACTAATATACAGTGACAGAAAGCAGATCAATGGTTCCCTGAGATGACAGGGCACGGATGGAGGGATGGATTATAAAGGAACACCAGGAAGCTTTTGAAGGTGATGGAAATGTTTATTATGTTGACCATGGTAATGGTTTCATGGCATACAAACATGTTAAAACCCATTAGATTTCACATTTTAAATGTGAGCTTCTCATTATATATTAATTAGGTGTCACGAAACTATAAATAAAACTTAAATTATTTATCCTTCCCTTAAAACTTGCTCATCCTTTGCTATTGCTTCTGTGAATGCCTGCACCCTCTGCTCAACCACCCAAGTCAGAACGTTGAAGTCATCCAACTCCTCTCTTTGACACTCACCCTCCCATTCAGTACTTATGTCCTATTCACCTGAGCTATTTTCATACAGAGGTGTAAAAAAAAACTCTGCTCCAAGTCTTTGCTATTGTGAATAGTGCTGCAATAAACATACGTGTGCATGTGTCTTTATAGCAGCATAATTTATAATCCTTTGGGTATATACCCAGTAATGGGATGGCTGGGTCATATGGTACATCTAGTTCTAGATCCTTGAACCTACAACTTAAAGTATAATAATAATAAATAAATTTTAAAAAATAAATAAATAAATAAATAAAATAAAATAATAAAAAAAAAACTCTGCTCACCCTAAAGCATGTTTCAGAGAAACTCCCAGAATCCAGAATATATGGGCTTTAAGACGATAAAACCATAGGTAGAAAGGTTAACAGTGAAGAGTACGTTTTTCTCTTAGCAGCCCTATCCCCTACACTTGAAAACTTTTCCTGAGTAAAAGCTTGGGATGATGATCCAATAAGCCTGAGCTTCCTGTGACCCTTTAGAGATAGAAACGTGTCCTGTGTGCTGCCAGGTCACTAGGAGGAATAAGGGACTTGAGATTTTAGGAAGCCAAGTTCGTATACAGAAGGCACTGCTCTTAGTGGAAAATTGTACTAAAGTTGCTTTCATCCTAGTGTGCACATTGTTTGAATCACCATTTGGAAAAAGCAACCCTTAATATTAATAGGTCTTGGATGGGAACACAATGCTTAATTAGGAGGAAACAAAGTAAGTAAACTGCTCAAAAAGAAGTGGAAATAATACACATGGGAAACCCAGGAAATAGAGAAAATAAACATATATAGGAGAACTTGAAAAGAAAAAAAA
>NW_012098761.1:0-1916 GCF_000951045.1 Mandrillus leucophaeus
TTTTTTCAGTCAAGCTCAGAATTTAATTTTATCTATAACTACACTGTATATCCTATTTGCAAAAAAACTCCTTATTAATATTAACAATGGTCTGAATTGTTTACCTTTTTTTTTTTTTGAGATGGAGTCTCACTCTGTTGCCAGGCTGGAGTGCAGTGGCGCGATTTTGGCTCACTGCAACCCCCGCCTCTTGGGTTCAAGCCATTCTTGAACATTCTACAGGCGCCCACCACCACGCCCAGCTAAATTGTTGTATTTCAGTAGAGATGGGGTTTCACCATGTTGGCCAGGATGGTCTCGATCTCCTGATCTCATAATCTGCTCACCTCAGCCTCCCAAAGTGCTGGGATTACAGGCATGAGCCACCACTCCCGGCTCTGTTTACTTTCTTAAACACCAAACTACAACCTTCTTCACATGGTGGGTAGCCTTTCAGTCTATGAAAATGTAAATACAGATGTAAAGGGCCACATGGTTTGGATTTGAGACTACTGACTCTGGAAACAGTTGAGAACAGACTGAAAAGATGTCAGTGGTTAGTGCCATAGAATCCAGATGAGGAAAAAGGAAGGCCTGAAGTAAGAACATCACTCTGGAAAGAGTGGAGGGGAAGCAGACTGGACAAATATTAAAAAGGAAGAATCTTCACAACTTGTGAATGAGTATAAATAATAACTTATTAATGTTACCACAGATGTTGTCATTCAAAAGCTGGGTTCTTTAACGACACTTTCATATCAATGAGACGTAACAAACAAATTATAGATACTTTCATATCAATGAGAAGTAATAAACAAATTATAGTTGATGGGGTAAGGGGAAACTTTTCTCTCGGTAAGAACCTGGCTGCTGCTTCTTTCTTCAGCCAGGAAAAATTGCTGCATCCAAAAGGATGGGCTTTTAGAAATAAAACCTGTTTTTTTTTTTTTTTTTTAACTCTTTCCTTAGGATTTGCCAACCAGGACTCAGTACTGAATCAGCAATGTGGGATGTTTACTTTTCAATAAATGGTTTCTTACTTAAACCCAAGGTAGAACTGGCTCGACAAGCAAAGATTCTCTGACTCTGATTAGGCACATGATCTAAAAATATGTATTCAATACTCAGTTGTTTCTCTCTTTCTTTTATATAAAAGCTCTTTGTTCCAACATTCTCCTTCAAAAAACCCACAGTTCAGTTTTTCCTAAGATCATTGTTTGGAAACTTTTTTTTTGGTTAAAACTCTGCAACTACTTAGAAGAAATGTCAAACAGATTTCCATGAAGGGAAAACGTACACATACATGTTTTATTTTAGAGGAGGATGGTGACCTCTGGATTCTGATTTACAAAGATGATGCTGATCTGTGGTTCAGAGAGGGGAAAGAAGAGTGTGACCCACCTTAGTGAACGCCTTAATGGCATGGGCAAGGAAAGCTTCCTCCACATCCACGGGAATTGTCTGCAGGTTCACTATGCAGTGCAACACGCAGAGAATAGTCTGGTGCTGTCCCTGTTTTTGTAGAAATCAAAATTTTAAAAATGTGTTCAAAAAATGCCTCAATAAATCGATTCAAAACTATCTTAGAGTCAAGAATTGGTTTGTGACCAAGTACTCGTAATGTCAAATGCCAAAATATCTAACAAAATATCTAAACATCAACAAATGTTTATTGTTATGTGTTAATATAATTTGAAAAGTTTTCAGGAGATAATATCAAAGCTGGCTAGCTATTGCACAAAGTAAAACTAAATTTGAAGATCAGTGCAATTTTAAACCAAGTGTTTCTCTTGCCGTGAATTGAATAGATTTTCCCATTCTTGTTGTTTCTGGATATAATCATGTCAGTTGTCTAGTAGATGGCGACATGTCATAGAGATACATGGACTAACTAACTGGGCACTGAGTGGTCAGGATCTGGGTACCCAGCCACTGCA
>NW_012098762.1:0-1218 GCF_000951045.1 Mandrillus leucophaeus
GTCAAAAATGCTTCCAGACAGGACCTCTTCTCAGGTAGAGATGACTATGAAAGAAAGCAATTAGCCTGTGGATATGACTCAGCCTGTATTTCTTTCTTTTTTTTTTTTTTTTGAGACGGAGAGTCTCGCTCTGTCACCCAGGTTGGAGCGCAGTGGCACAATCTCGGCTCACTGCAAGCTCCAACTCCTGGGTTCACACCATTTTCCTGCCTCAGCCTCCTGAGTAGCTGGGACTACAGGTGCCCACCACCATGCCTGGCTAATTTTTTGTATTTTTAGTAGAGCAGGGTTTCACCATGTTAGCCAGGATGGTCTCGATTTCCTGACCTCGTGATCTGCCTGCCTCGGCCTCCCAAAGTGCTGGGATTACAGGCGTGAGCCACCGCACCCAGCCTCAGCCTCTATGTCTTTTTATTAGTTGATTGATTTTTTTTTTATGTTCTGCCAAGTACTTAGAGATTGACCATTCTCAATACATCTTAAAAAGTCATGAAAATATGCTCTTGCCTTAGTCTCAGAGTCTCATTTCCTTTCTGTGGACTCCACTGTGTAGATAGCTATACTGTTTTCACCCAGTGTCACAATCCTTGGACTAGTAACAGAAGTGGGATATGCCTATGCGAACAAGGGAGAACTGGATGTTTGGAGCAGACTAGAACCTGGACAAATTGTCTGGGGATAAAGAAAAGCCTGGGATGTGCGGGAAAACCAATGCCACCAAGACCTTAGCACTTGCCCTGAGGGAGCCACAGTCCCTAACCCAGCGCCCCATGCAGAGCAGAGACAGGTCTCCTACCCTCATCAGGTAGGAACTGTCAGTGAGAGGCAATGTGAAGCAGCCAACATAAATTCTTAGAATCTCATAGCTTGTTTATGTGGTGGGGCCTGGATCCAGGATCAACAGAGTCCTCCATATGCCTTGTGCATTGCCAGTTAGCTGACTCTTCCTTATCTTTTCTTTTTTTTTTTTTTGAGACGGAGTCTCGCTCTGTCGCCCAGGCCGGAGTGCGGTGGCGCCATCTCGGCTCACTACAAGCTCCGCCTCCCGGGTTCACGCCATTCTCCTGCCTCAGCCTCCTGAGTAGCTGGGACTACAGGCGCCCGCCACCTTGCACGGCTAAAGTTTTTTGTATTTTTTAGTAGAGACGGGGTTTCACTGTGTTAGCCAGGGTGGTCTCGATCTCCTGACCTCGTGATCCGCCCGTCTCGGCCTCCCAA
>NW_012098763.1:0-1470 GCF_000951045.1 Mandrillus leucophaeus
AAAACTTTAAAAATCCTTTTTTTTTTTTTTTTTTTAAGACGGAGTCTTGCTCTGCGGCCCAGGCTGGAGTGCAGTGGTGGGATCCCTGCTCACTGCAAGCTCCGCCTCCCAGGTTCATGCCATTCTCCTGCCTCAGCCTCCTGAGTAGCTGGGAGTACAGGTGCCCACCACCACACCCGGCTAATTTTTTGTATTTTTAGTAGAGACAGGGTTTCACTGTGTTATCCATGATGGTCTTGATCTACTGACCTCGTGATCCGCCCACCTTGGGCTCCCAAAGTGCTGGGATTACAGGCGTGAGCCACCGCACCTGGCCTAAAAATCCTCTTTTTTAAAACTTAACAATGTTTTGTCAAAGGATCTGGATTACAGCAAAATAGAACCTTAAAAGTTAAAACTTTCCAAACCTCTGGCATGTATTGTCAAAAGTCCTCCAGGATACCCTGGAAGAAACAAATGCCTAAGTACAGAGAAATGCACATTTTCTCACTGGCACATAAAATAGCCAGAAGTTTTCTTCTTGAGGAAAATGTTGTTTTGTTTGTTTTCATTTTGTTTTTGTTTGGGAGGGGGAGGAATGTTTGCTCTCCTACCTAAATATCGTTACTTGTGCAATAACAATTGCTTTCTGGTAGAATCTTTAATCTTTTAGTCTCAAATAGTACATGAAATTGTGCATCTGGGCCAGGCATGGTGGCTTATACCTGTAATCCCAGCACATTGGGAGGCTGAGGCTGGAGGGACGCTTGAGTCCAGGAGTTCCAGTCTAGCCTGGGCAAGATGGTGATATGGTTTGGATCTGTGTCCCTGCCAAATCTCATGTTGAAATGTAATCTGCAGTGTTGGAGACGGGGCTAAGTGGGAGACGTTTGCATCATGGGGTGTTTGCATCCCCTTGGTGATGAAAGAGTTCTCCCAAGATATGATTGCTTTAAAGTGTGTAGCACCTCCCTTCCCCTCCACTCTCTCTCTTGTTCCCTCTCCTACCACGTGAGACACTGGCTTTCTCCCCTTTGCCTCCACCATAATGGGAAACTTCCTAAGGCCTCCCCAGAAGCTGAGCAGATGCTGGCACCAGACTTCCTAAAAAGCCTGCACAACCATGAGCCATGAGCCAGTTAAACATTTTTTCTTTACAAATTACCACCCTCAGGTTTTTTCTTGGGGTGGGGGGCGGTGGGTGTTGTTTATTTCTTGTGAGATAGAGTCTCACTCAAGCTGTAATACAGTGGTGCAATCTCAGCTCACTGCAGCCTCCACCTCCCAGGTTCAATCAATTCCCCTGCCTCAGCCTCCAGAGTAGCTGAAATTACAGGTGTGTGCCACCATGCCCAGTTAATTTTTATATTTTTAGTAGAGATGGGGATTCAGCATGTTGGCCAGGCTGGTCTTGAACTCCTGACCTTAGGTGATCCATCTGCCTGAAACTCCCAAAGGACTGGGATTACAGGCATGAGCCACCACACCCAG
>NW_012098764.1:0-1167 GCF_000951045.1 Mandrillus leucophaeus
CCTCAGCCTCCCAAAGCGCTGGGATTACAGACGTGAGCCACCGCACCTGGCCTTTATCTATTTTTTTCAAGAGAAGAATCGCATACCCAATCCTGGGCAACATAGTTAACCCTCCCCTTCTTTAAAAAAAAAAAAAAAAAATCAATGCAGGCAATAAAATTCTATCACCACCAAAAAAATCCTGTCACCAAAAGAACGTGTCTTGTGGAAAGTCAGCAATCCTCAAGAGTATGTGGCCACAGAGCTTTAGGACAAAGGTAGATCAGCTTCTTTTCTCTTTTGAAATAACTTTTTTTTTTGGATACAGGGTCTCACTCTGTCACCCAGGCTGAAGTACAGTAGTACAATCATGTCTCACTGCAGCCTCAACCTCCCAGGCTCAAGTGATCCTCACACCCTAACCTCCCGAGTAGCCAGGACTAGGCTGGTCTTGAACTCCTGGACCCAAGCAATTCTCCCACCTCGGCCTCCAAAAGTGCTGGGATTACAGGCCATGAGCCACCATCTCTAGCTTAAAACTACTTTTTAAAATAACAAATTTTACTCCAAGGAAAGCAGAATGGGGGAGACTCGGGTAAAGTACTTTAATGGGTAAATAATTCACGACCTATTAAAATAGTATGATTCATTTATTTAGTTTCTCTCAGTACCTCTATTCTATTCAGCACTTTTTGAATTTTCCAGCAATATACTTACTTTATCTAGTATTTGAAAGTGTTTAGTAATAAAATTTTTGGTTGAATTGTAAGTAATCTGTCAATCATCGACTTCCTAAAGATAGATCAAACCAATTCTATATGTAATTCTTGCATCATTGCAGAAAATTTTCACCACCAAGATATTTTTCACAAAAGACATTTACTTTCACTAAAGAGGCTGGGTGCAGTGGCTCACGCCTATAAATCCCAGCACTTTGGGAGGTGGGCAGATCACTTGAGGTCAGTTCGAGACCAGTCTGGCCAACATGGTGAAACACCATCTCTACTAAAAATACAAAAATTAGCTGGGTGTGGTGGCAGGTGCCTATAATGCCAGTTACTTAGGAAGCTGAGGCAAGAGAATCGCCAGAACCTGGGAGGTGTAGGTTGCAGTGAGCTGAGATTTCACCACTGCACACTAGCCTGGGCAACAGTGAGACCCCATCTCAGGAAAAAAAAAAAAAAAAAA
>NW_012098765.1:0-10292 GCF_000951045.1 Mandrillus leucophaeus
ACGAGTTGATGGGTGCAGCATACCAACATGGCACAAGTATACATATGTAACAAACCTGCACGTTATGCACATGTACCCTACAACTTAAAGTATAAAAAAAAAAAAGAAGAGTTAACAGCATAGGCCCTAATCTGCCAGTGTAATTCACATTTATTTAGTAGAGATTAAATAACAAAGGTCTTGAGTAAACACCACTAGAAGGTAATTGACATTGCGGACTTTCAGGAGAGTAGTTCCCCCAACATAAGATTGAATGTTGGTTTTAGGACTGCCTGAGTAAACAAGCTATTTAGATAAACTCCTCTACATTCCTGTGTATCTATGCCCTAAGCTTTTAAGATAATTCAGCTGCCTTCAGCCAAACCTTTTACTGAAGCCATGCAAACCCCTAGACTTCCAAGAAGGTTTGTGACTATTTCCTATAACTATCTTTATAATTTTTCTCTTAAAATATTTCCCACCACCTTGACTAAAGTCCCAAAGTTGAGAAGACAGGAAAGGGCATCAAACAGGCAAGAAAAAATTAGAACAAGTTTGACCATAAGAAAGTAAAATGTTGGTCAGGTCTTTCAACACAGATCCAGAAGAAAAGGGAGGTTAGGGCCAGGCTATGAGGACACCGAATGGCAGCCTACGTAACGGGAACTTCATCTTACAGATAAGAGAAGTCACTGGAAAGCTTTGAGAAGGTCACAAACATGACAAACAGCATTGCCAGGAAGATTACTGTGACCAGCACTAGGCAAGAGAAGTTTGGAAATGATCTTCAACTTTGGACACTTAATAGAAATATTTAAAAGATCTATATTTCTTTTCTTTTCTTTTCATGTTTAATTTTGAAATAATTTCAGACTTTCTAAAATGTTCCAAAAATAGGCAAAGTCCTCATATGATTTTCATTCAACTTCCCCAAATATTAACATTATAGATATGCACCTAATAATCAAAATTAATTAAGGATTATTAACACTGTAAAATGAAAGCCTGTAGAGACCGTATCCAAATCCCCTGTATGTTCTGACTAATGTCCCTTTACTGGACCAGGATCCAATCTAATATCACATATTGCTCTTCACTGTACTGTTCTCTCAGTCTTCTTTAGTCTGGGAAAGTTAGGATTTGCCTTTAAGAGCTTCACAATTTTGAAGAGTATTGGTTACTTATTTTGTAGCAGACCCTCATTTGGACTTTTCTAATATTTTCTCACGATTAAACTCAGGTTATACAGTTTGGAGATGAATACCACAGGGATGATGCTGCACCTTCTCCATCCATTATATTAGAATGCCCTAAGATGTCGTCATCTCTGACTACTGAAGATATTAACTTTGATTATTGGGTTAAAGTTCCTCCACTGCAAAATGATCCTTTTCCTTGAAAGCATTTTTAAACAATCAATCTCTGGGCTACACCACACATTAGTGAAATCAGAAATGCCTGAGGGATGGTTCAGGCATTGGTAGGCTTTAAATGCTCTACAGGTGACTGTAATCAATATCTGGAAATGGAAACATATGGCTTAGACAGTGAAGATTAGAATCCTGAAAATCAGCTAGGAGACCATTCCTAAGACTTCTCTTAAAAAAAAAAATCTAATTCCAAACAAAAGCAAATACATGTGGATTTTGGCATGGACATGTGTTTGAGACACTGAGGAAAAATGTAAATCACCTGATGGGGAAAGAGATGAGTGAGTAGACTGCAGTCCAGTTAAAAAAAGAAAAGGCAGAATCAGGTGTGGTGACACTTGCTTGTAATTCCAGCATTTTGGGAGTGAAAGTGGGCAGATCACTTGGGCCTAGAAGTTTGAGAAAAGCCTGGGATTTCACCAGCCTGGGTGAAACACCATCTCTACAGAAACAAACACAAAAAATTAGCTAGGCATGGGCGCACGTGCCTGTGATGCCAGCTACTCAGGAGGCCGAGGCAGGAGGATTGCTTGAGCTCACAACATTGAGGCTGCAGTCAATTATGATCTCGCCACTGCACTTCAGCCTGGGTATGAGAGTGAGACACGAGCTCTTTAATGAAAAAAAAAAAAAAAAAACTACAAAAAGAAAAAAACAGTAAAAATAATGTTCTAAGGTGAGATCTAGTACAAAAACTGCATCTTATTCTGTGATGTTTAGATGCTATAATTAAAATAGAACATGGAGGTGTTTCCATATGAATAGCTGACAGATTCAACACTTTTTATACAGCTGCTTCATATTCTATTGTGTAGATATAAGGTAATCTGTTGAATTAGCATCGTGGTGGTGAAAGTCTAGGTTGTTCCCAACATTTTGCTGTTAAACAAACAATACACTGAATAACCCTGATTAGGTGTCATTTTTCATGACTGGTAGTGTGATAAATTTTTCCCAGTAAAGTTTGGTAGGCAAAAATATGTATTTTTTAAATTTTGACATGCATTAAGAAATTTTACTCTCCAAGGTTTGTACATATTTTTATGTTCCAAGAAAAGTAGGGAAGGGTTATATCACCTCAGCTGCTCTCACACTAAAGTCCTGAGTGACAGGACGTTTAGGGACACAGGCACATGGCCATATCCCTGGTGCCCACACAGGGCAGGGGCATCTGGATCCTGGGAAGCTCTGGGAAAGGTGAGGATCCCCTCTAGAGGACACCCTACTAAGGATCAGAAAGGGGCCAAGGAAGTCAAGAGATTACAGCAGGTCTTAAACTATGGGAAAGTTCAAGTGGAGGGTGTTAAGGTTCAAGGAGCAAGCTGAGGTGAGAAAGTGGTAGAGACTGATGGAAGAAGGTAAAAAGCTCTAGGGAAGCTAGAGAAGGCACATGAGGGCTCTCCACTCCTCCTCAGCATTGAACTTTGTAGTGGTCATGCTGGTGGGACTCTGTGAGCTCTAGAATGTTCAACACTATCTGGGGTCTCTACTCAAGCCCAGCAGGACTCCCTCCCCCAACTCTGACAACCAGCAATGTCTCCAGACTTTGCCAAATGCTTTTCTCAATGAAAAATTTTCCCCTGGCAGAAGCATTAATCTACACTAATCTATGAAAGCAAATCACCACTAAAATTCATCACCTCTTGGTAGAAGAATTGCAAGTGTGAGAGGGGTAAAATGGAGGTCTTCAATATCTACTGAAATGACTTTTACTTAATCAGTAATTTGATGTCCCAGAAGGCATATTTAGAGGTGATGCCACATGGCTGCCTGTGTCTCACAGCAGAAAGGGTGTGGGTTTTCCGAGGCTTTTAACGGTGAACTGGAAATATCTGTAATTGTGAAAGGGAATGACACCCACTGGGTTACATTAAAGAATTTATGTAGGGAATTCTGTAGATATTGGGAGAAAAAAATATACACAATGTAAACCCAAACCCCATTCTGATTCTCTCACCATCTTAGGGCCATCTTGTCTATCTATGAATGATAGCGTAGAGATTTTTGTATATTTTCAAAATTGTATACTGTGGGATCATTTTTAAAATAGGAATAAATCCCAAACTGGATGAGGTAACTGGACACTGCTGGAGTTTCACTTTTGCCCAAGAGAGCGGACAACATCCCGCTCCCCCTGGCCTGGACATTGTCTGACTCAGGGGCCTAAATGCTCTCTTATTATGGAGAAAGAAGATGTTTTGAACATTCTCATCATTCACCCATTCACCTCTCACACCCGTTGACCTCTCAAACCTCTTCCTCACTCCTGAATTTCATTCTCAATTACTGAGCTCCATTTCTGTCTCTCATTCATTCCAACATGTGATGGGTTCAGGTGGTGGCTTCTGCCCATGGTTTTGTACAAAAACAGAAAAAACAAAACAAGAAACAAACAAAGAAACAGAAACAACGAAAAAGACTTTCAAAATTGCTTTGCCTGAATCCTCCTTAAACTGACCTCCACCCGCAGCACCGTGATCATACCAGCAGAATTTGAACACTTTTTCTGGTAATCAGATGCTTTCCGTCTCTCATTAGGAAATGTGACTCTCTCCACCCTGCATAAAGATTTCCCAGTAGAAATCAACACACAGATATTGCCTGTGTGTTCCCAAAGGAAATGGATTCTATAAGAACATGTGAAAGCTGCAATTATAGAAAAGACCACGTAAAACATACATTATGTAGATGATTCTCACCATTAAAGTGGTCACTTTAAATGTGAGGGCAAATGTCAGAATATCAGTTTAAAGAAAGTAGATGGAGAGAGAGGAGCCCAGCACACCAAGCAGGAGAGATGCCTCTTAGATTTTATCGCTGGCCACCAACTGCAGTCACTTGAACCAGATACAGTATTGAAAACTGCCATGGTGAGCAAGGCCTGCCTCTGATGTGAGGGAAATAAATTTACACCTTAAAAAATGAATGCCAAGGTAGCATGACACTATGAGCACTCCTGACATCCAGGGACACCAGCGGGTGTGGTACTGCGCCCTGGAGTCAGAATCCTGGGTTCTGTTTCCTGGGAGTGAGAAAATGAAAAGGACTTGTCCCTACTCCCCTGGCATTGATCCTCCCGCCCTGCTGCTCCGTCTTCTGTTCCCAAGCCCATGTGCAGTGCTCAGCCCCAGACATCACTGCCCCCAGGGTATACACAGTGCCACCTACTGCACACAAACGCAAACTCACAGAAGGTGACAAAAATCAGCGTTCGGGACATCCGATCGTGAAAAAGGGAGAACAGTGAACGTAGAGCCACAGAGACTGGGACTCACAGGCTGGAAGGTGATGGAACTGTAACATAGCATATGCGTGACCTCATTTGAAACGTGCAGATCCTTGTGGAATAAAATACGCAGCCTGGCCTGGGACTTCGGCCCCCCACACTTCCCTTCCAGTCCACCAGAGGGCGGCAGAGTCCCTCCAGCCTGAGGCCTTCCCAGGGGATGCCGACCTCCCTCAGCAGAACCTGTAGCCAAGCAGGGTCCACCCTCACCAGGGTCACCTTGGCCCAAGTCCTCAACGTCCTCCATGCTCCCCACACGGACTCTGTCAGCTCCTTCCTGACCTGGCGGCCGCCAATGTAACACCACTCCCTCTGCAGGCAGCTCCTGTCCCACACACCTGCTCCTTCCCTGGGCTCAGTTAAAAAGACATCTCCCATGGCAGCGCTGGTGCACGCGACGCCACACTGCGCCCTTTCCCCTAGTGACCTCCCTCCATCTTCAAGTCTTTCTGTCACTGCTCCCTAAATGCCCGCCTCTGCTCCATCTGTCCTGTTCTGTGGGGCATCCTAGGCCAAGCCTAGTGCTGACACAGAACAGCGGCTGCCTGAGGGCCCACAGCCTCCCCGGGAATCAGTCAGGCACCCTGTGACCTGTCTGCCCGCGGCATCCCGAGGGGCTCAGAGCGCGTGTGATGCTCACACACAGGCAACACGTAGGATGTGGCCACCTACCTACCCCCGGCTGTCCCTTGGGAAACAGACCTCTCCTGTGTCCCTGCCGGGAGAAGGGGTACTATTGCTCTTTGCTCTGAGAACACAACTCACCCCCACCCGGCCTTCTCAGGTGTGAGCGACGTCCCTCCAGAGAGGCTCTCTGGTGACTGCCTGTTCCTCCTCTACAGAGAGCATCTTGGCCAGGTGAAAACCCTCAGGACAGAACCCTGGGTATGTCAGCACATGGAGGGCTGAGCCCATCACGGCCACGGAGTAAGTCGGGATGAATCTCTCCAGCTCTGAACCCCTGCTGTGTCCCAGGTTCCCCTTCCTGTGTCTCAATGAGCCATGTTCCACGGGGTTCCTGGGTAGCTCCCCACTTCCTCCTGCACCACCACGGGGAAGGTGTGGTGTCCACAGGACAATCAGATGGCCAGGGAAGAGAGGACACCAAAGATGGTCAGGAAGAGATGAGAAACCCATCCACCAGTCCCAAGGGAGCAATAGAGTGACTGAGAACTGTCCCTTTCACCGTGGGAGTCACAGCCCCCACTGAGCAACCAGCACATGCCTCTCCTCCCAAGAGGCATGAGAGATTCACCCTGCACACCTCCAGGAAGGACACTTTCCTCCGGGACACCCAGGTCACGAATGTCCAGCCTTGGAATTGCAGCCAAGTTAGACACAATTAGAGAAAGGAAGGGTCCCTGTCACCAGGCAACACACAGCTCACCCACAGCACAATGTGGTGTCCCTATAACAGGGACCTGATGCAGCTCCAGCCTCCTGCACTGAAGGGGACACCCAGCTGGGGATGAAAGAGGGTGAGGGGTGTGAATGTGCACCCCGACCCAGAGCCACTGGGACAGCAGGAGGCTGAGGCCCAGAACTGTGCTTGCCCAACCTACAGGGTATGTGTGTGACTCTCTGTGTCTGTGCGCGTGTCTTTTGTGTGTATGTTTCTGTTTCTGCACATAGTGTGTACCGAGGTTTGGTGACAAAATCACTGCTGAAAAAGGCAGAGGCCTCCACAATTCCCAGGGATCTGACACACAGACAACAGGAAAAAGAGAAGAAGGGACAAAGAGGCAGGACTGAGAGGGGAGGGGATAGAGAGGTGAGCTGGGCACAGACCCCGCCCATGAGCCTGAGAAGTGCTCCTGCCCCGGGAAGAGGCTCAGCACAGAAGGAGGAAGGACAGCACAGCTGACAGCTGTGCTCAGAAACATTCTGGATCCCAGACTCATCTCCAAAGAGGAGAACACACAGGCGGAAGAGGCCATGGGGCCCCTCTCAGCGCCTCCCTACACACTGCACATCACCTGGAAGGAGCTTCTACTCACAGGTGAGGAGAGAACTTCCTGGGAGAGGACAGGAGGAGGAAGCAGAATGATTGGATGGGGTCTCCTGGAGGGGATGGGGTTCTAAAAAATAAAATAAGCCAGCACTTTGGGAGGCTGAGGTGGATGGATCATGAGGTCAGGAATTGAAGACCAATCTGGTCAACACAGTGAAGCCCCGTCTCTACTGAAAACAGAAAAAATTAACGAGGTGTGGTGGTGAGCTCCTGTAATAGTAGCTACTCAGGAGGCTGAGGCAGGAGAATTGCATGAATCTGGGAGGCAGAGGTTGCAGTGAGCTGAGATGGCGCCACTGCAAGCCAGCCTGAGAGACAGTACGGGACTCCGTATCAAAAGGAAAAAAAAAATGAAATAAAGGAAAGAAGGCTCTGTTGGAGCCTGGATTGGGGATAATATACCAGAGAGGGACAGGGTCACAACAGGAAAATCACATTGAACTGGAATTGGTAATAGGTAGGAAAATCTCAAGTGTTCTGTTCTCCTGGTTAAGCATCACTGGCCACAATATTTTGAAAAATGATAATAATAACTATTCTCGGATGACACTTCAGATGAAAATATAAGCAGGACATGAAACACTGTCCTCAGCAAAAAACCTCAACAATTGGGGAAAGACAAAAAAAATAGCCCTGGCTTGGAGGTCCCTGGGAACCTTCACATCTGCAGGAGTCTGCAGCCTGTCCCAGGCACTGGGGTGCAACGAAGATCACAAACGTCCCTGTCCTCACGGAGCTCATGCTGTCATGGGCAGGAAGACAGACATGCAAAGAGATCTAGAATGTGAGGTCAGGTGTTGACCAGAGCTCCGGAGGGAGCAGAACACGAAAAGGTCAGAAATAGAAGACCCAGGGTCTCTGAAGGAGGTGTCAGGAAAGAAGTCTAAGTACGCCCTGATGTGAACAGGACCTGAGGGCAGAGTGGAGGGAGCCATGCAGACCCCTGGGGAAGAGGATTTCAAAGAGAAAAATGCAGAGGTCTGAAGGGTTGGATGCATAGGGGTCGTGCTGCTGACCTTGACCCAGTAGGACAGTAGGACAAACACACACACCATACACACAAAAAGGGGTGTGTGTGTTTGTGTGTGTGTGTCTACAAGGCTGATGATTGAAGAGATCTTCTCAGGACCCAAGGCCCCATCTTTTCATCCCGATACATAGGTCTCAATATTGACTGATGCTCTCTCCACCTCCTAGCATCACTTTTAATCTTCTGGAACCCGCCCACCACTGCCCAAGTCACGATTGAAGCTCAGCCAACCAAAGTTTCTGAGGGGAAGGATGTTCTTCTACTTGTCCACAATTTGCCCACGAACGTTGTTGGCTACATCTGGTACAAAGGGCAAATAATGGACCTCCAGCATTACATTACAGCATATACAATAGACACTGAAAAGATTATATTTGGGCCTGCATACAGTGGACGAGAAACAGTATATTCTAATGCATCCCTGCTGATCCAGAATGTCACCAAGAATGACACAGGATCCTACAGCATTCAAATCACAAACCCATGTGATGAGACTAAAGGAGTAACTGGACATTTCACCTTATACGGTGAGTGATTCCACATGATCCCTGGGTGTTGGGGGGTGGGGGTCACTTCTACTTTGCACACACAGGGTGGTCAGGCCTGGACTGTGCCTGTGTCCCTCTCTGCATTATGTCCCATGTTTGGGTTTCGGCATTTAGTGCAGGACACACACAGAGGAGACAAACCACAACAGATCAGAATTCCTTTCCTGCCTCCAGACCCTGCAGACACTTGCTGCACAGGAAGGACAGTCTGATTGGGGGGGAGCGGGGTGCTCAGCAGGAGATGAGACTCAGCCAAGCACCTCATGCCCTCTTCATAAACTTGACCCTGAGAAAGACCCTGGAGAAGTGAGTAGGGCTTTGCCTAAGAGGCCCCTTGAGATACTCTCAGAGAAGCTCTGTCCTACAAACCTGAACCCCAGTCCGCTCTCCCTAAATCCTTACTCCAGATAAAGCTGAGGAGGCTCTGCCAGGGCTGGGTTGTGGCAGGGCTTACTGGGACCAAGGATTCACCAGCTGTCTGAGGACTGTGTCTCCTGGAGCTGCTCACCAGCCAGGGCTCAGTCCTCAGAGCCTCATCTGGGCAAGGACGGAGCTTTCTTCACCGGAGACTCAGAGTGGAGAGGACAGAAAGACAAGCTTTGCAGGTCATCAGTCAACTGCCTTGTGTGGCTTAGGACACTCCATAGAAAGTCTAAAGTCCCCAGAAGCAGAAACAGAAGATGGAAAATGTACTTGGCAACAGCTTATCCACTGGGATCTGACCTAAAGTTGCTCTCTCATGGAAGTGAATAATAATAAATGCTGTTTGTGTGAACACCTCCACTGTGCCAAGCATTAGGTCAGGTGACTGTGAAGAATTTAAAATTTATTCACAGATAGCATGAAAAGCCACAGTCCATTCGCCATTTAGCTTATTTGACTGAGAGAGAACAGAGGCACAGGAAGGCACAGTCACTGAACCAGAGTCACACAAACACAAAAGGCAGATCAGGGTCACATGAGGTCTGTCTGCAGCCACAGGCCCATCCTCTCCTCCACCAGAAGTGAGGAATTACTGGGATCCACGGGTCCCGTAGTCATTTATTGGCTCAAATCCTCTCACCTTCGGCATCCAAACCTCAGAGGAGTGAGAGCAAATGGTCAGCTGATTAGTCTGTTCTCCAGAACTAAATCACCTGCCTCAACTGTCAGAGTCAGTGCAAAATATGTCCAGACCTCCCCTTCAGATCTTAACCCCCATCACTGAACCTGAAATCCTGTGTTTCCCAAAGTGTCCATGTCACTGGCATGACAGGATAAAGGAGAGGAGCTTGTTTTCTTTCCCCACTCACACCCCGCACCAGCACAGGCCCAGTGAGAGACACACACTCAGGAGCTCTCACATAACAAATGAAGGAATTGAATGAAGAAATGGATGATCCATAACCTCTTTAGAGACTGGATCTCAGATGCAGAATCCTAGGAGGTCTAGGCCAAACTTTTCCCTTGTCCTTCAGTGGCTGACACCCATCTTTCATCCCCCTACTACCTCTTGCCCCTAAAGACACCCCACCTCATGTAAGTTGAAACCCTTTGACAACTGGAGGGTTTTCACGGCTCCCTGGTCCTGGACTGTAGAAATGGGGCACCTGGTCCCTGGGGTCTCTGAAGTCACTGTAGCCCCCACTGTTCACTGCCATGCTGTCTCTGCCTCTCTCTGCTTCTCTGTGTCCCTCATCTTCCTCCCACTTCATTCTAACTGGCAAGTCCTGCCCTGCACAGCTTCTTCCTCCACCCCTAGGCCTTCCCCAGACACTCGCTCTAACTAGGTTGCCTTCTAATCCCTTCCTGCTAACACTGTGGAATGGTCCACCTGCCAGGTAATAGGAACGGCATAGAAATGACCTGGAGTTTCCACTCCTGCCAGGCTTCATCTCGAGCCAAAGTCCCTAAATCACTAAGAGAATAAGCTTCCACTGTATCCTCATCCAGGGCTCTTTCCTCTTGTGAGACTGATCTGTGCACAAGACCGTGGGACAGGGATAGGCAGCTCCTCCATCCATTCTTA
>NW_012098765.1:11220-13307 GCF_000951045.1 Mandrillus leucophaeus
CTCTTTGTCAGATGAGTAGATTGCAAAATTTATTTCCCATTCTGTAGGTTACCTGTTCACTCTGATGATAGTTTCTCTTGCTGTGCAGAAGCTCTTTAGTGTCATTAGATCCCATTTGTCAATTGTGGCTTTTGTTGCCTTTGCTTTTGGTGTTTTAGACATGAAGTCTTAGCCTATGCCTATGTCCTGAATGGTATTACCTAGGTTTTCTTGTAGGCTTTTTATGGTATTAGGTCTAACATTTAAGTCTCTAATCCATCTTGAATTAATTTTCATATAAGGAATAAGGAAAGGATCCAGCTTCAGCTTTCTTCTTATGGCAAGCCAATTTTCCCAGCACCATTTATTAAATAGGGAATCCTTTCCCCATTTCTTGTTTTTGACACATTTCTTGAAATTTGTCACTCGGTTCTAACAGTAAGTAAACAGCTGAACAAACTCAAAAGTCAACAATTCGTTAAAATCCCTCAGAGATGGCCAGGCACAGTGGCTCACGTCTGTAATCCCAACACTTTGGGAGGCCGAGGCGGGCCGATCGCGAGGTCAGGAGATTGAGACCATCCTGGCGAACACGGTGAAACCCCATCTCTACTAAAAATACAAACAAATGAGCTGGGCGTGCTGGCGGGTGCCTGTGGTCCCAGCTACACGCAAGGCTGAGGCAGGAGAATGGCGTGAACCCGGGAGGCAGAGCTTGCCGTGAGCCAAGATCGTGCCACTGCACTCCAGCCTGGGCAATGGAGCAAGACTCCGTCTCAGAAAAAAAAACATAAATGCTGTTAGAGAAATGAAGAATGCTTTTGATGCTTACTGGTAGAATGCACACAGCTGAGGAAAGAATCCCTAGCTTGAGGATGTGTCAATAGAAACTTCCAAAAATGAAACACGAAAGTTCAAAAGGAGTAGGGGAAAAAAGTGGAGCAATATATTCAACTTCATATTTACCATTTTGTATTGAGAATCGCAATTTTTAAATTTTGTAGTTATGGAACAACTACCAAGGCTGTAACATTCATGGAATGGGAATACTGCTGGGTTCGGGGACCTGTTGGAGGTGACCAGGGGGTGCTACCTGATGGTTTTCCTGCCTGGGGCACATTCGATTGTTGCTTCATGATGATGCCATTTTCATAAGTTGGGATTCTTCTTGTGGGGGACACATGACCCAATGGCATCTCACTTAGACTCTTCTTAATTCACACAAACTTAAACTCTAGTTGTATTTCCTGAGGTTGAGAGAAAATGAAGACAGCACTTCACATACCTGTTTTGGGCTCCTCCCCATTTTTCCTAACTCTGCACAGAAATTAGAAACAGGGAGTTCTTTCTATATTTACTAACATAACACACATCACTTCTTTTAATTCAACATCATTCCTCCCTTTATGTAATTGACACACTAACCAGTTCTGTCTCTTTAACGGGACTCTTTCTACTCAAGGACTTGCTAATTTCAAATCACCTTTGGCATCTTTCTTTCAGCATAATGTGATCCTGCTGAATTCACCCCACACTTAAACCTTAATTGGGTATCAAGAGAAATACTACTACCAGCAACTGATCTTAGATACTTGGACCATCAGTAAAAATTTCCACTTATGACAACATTTTAATGTTTCCTTCAAATTTTGTTTTGTTTTGTTTTGTTACCAGAGTCACATCGTAACATGAGGTCTAAACTCCTGACAACTTTTTATGGGAAAATTACAATATTACAAATTGAGCATCCCAAATCCAGAAATCCAAAATCTGAAATGCACCAAAATCCAACACTTCTGACCACTGATGTGGTGCTAAAAAGAAGTGCTCACTGGAGCATTTTGGATTTAAAATTTTTCAGATTTGGGATGCTAACCCAGTACATCTACTGCAAATATTCCAAAATAAAAAGAAAGTTAGAAATCCAAAACACCTGGTTTTAAGCTTTCTGCATAAGGAACACTTTATCTGTATGAACTATAGGTATGAAGCTCTACAGGAGATCTCTGGAACCTCCTCATCCTGCATAACTGAAAGCTCACACCCACGGAACAATGCTCTATTCCCCTCACCCAGCTCCTGGAAACTACTATTCTACTCTCTGATTT
>NW_012098765.1:15177-17429 GCF_000951045.1 Mandrillus leucophaeus
TCACAGACTCTCACCCACTGACAGAGCATTCTTGGCTGATTGATGGGAAGTTCCAGCAATCAGCACAAGTGTTCTTTATCCTCCAAACCACTAAAACATAGAAAGGGGTCTATGTCTGTTTCATGCATAACTCAGTCATTGGTGGGACAAATCTCATAATCAAAAGGATCGTAGTCCCTAGTAAGTGGATCCCTGGAGCACTGGCAATATGTTTTCCAGTGAAGTCTATCTGGCTATCAGGGAAGAGCCACCTGCCCTCTGCTAAGGGAGAGGGAAAATCAAAAACCCAGGACAGGGAATATGTTTCTGCTCGAAAACCACGAGCTTTTGCCTGTGCCCTTCACTCTTTCTAGATCATTCTTTAGACTATACAGTAACAATCAACAATGTGAAAGGAAATTCAGAAAAGAATTTCCATTCTCATTAACATCAAAAGGAATAAAATATTTTGGAATAATTTTAACCAAAAAGGTCTAAGGGTTATACCCTGAAAACTACAAAACGTTACTGAATGAAATTAAAGACGACATCAATACGTGGGAAGAGATTTCATTTTCATGGATTGGAAAAATCAGTATTGTTAGGATGACAATACTACCCAAAGTGAGCTACAGATTCAACGCAACCCCTACCAGAATCCCAGTAACTTTTTTTTGCAGAATTATGAAAATCTGTTCTAAATCTGACCTGATAGGCTCTTATTGATGACTGCCACAACAGAGACACTGAGAAAAAGATGCAAACATGGAAAGGTGGAAAGTGTTGACGACATAGAAAATAGCAATCATTATTTCTCACATCCCAAAGCCTTCAAAAACATACAAGTGCAGCATGGCCAGTATGGATTTGACCAAAAACTAATCACCAAGCTAGAAAAGTGGTGAGAAAAAAAAAGGGCAAGAATGTATTTAGCCTATCACCACCCACTTTTGCTGACTAATCTGATGCTGAAAAGAAATGTTCACTGGAGCATTTTAGATTTTGAATCTTTCAGATTTGGAATGCTAAACCAGTAAGTATGTGACAAATATTTCGAATCAAAAAATGTCAGAAATCCAAAACACTTTCTGTCCTAAGTCTAATGCGTAAGAAACACTCAATCTGTGTAAACTATAGGCATCAAGCTGTACAGCAGATATCTAGAACCTCCCCATCTGGCATAACTGAAACTGCACACACATGAACAACTTCTGATTCTCCCCACTCCCACCTCCCGGCTACCAGCAGTCTCTTCTCAGATTCACTGTGGAATCCACTAACATGATGTCCCTAGAGTAGTCAAACCCATGGAATCGGAGAGTAGCGTGTCCAATGAAAGAAAATATTTGCAAAATTTCTCCCCAAATTTGTCTCATATCCATCAAACACGTATGGTCCACGAGGACCAGATTTCCAGCAGTTCATTCCCACCCTTTCCTCCAGTCCGTTCTGCATTTGCAAATGTCCACATGTATTTCTGGAAAGATCCATTTAGTCCTCACCTGCCCTCTGCAGAAGGAGAGGAAACTTAAAGAACGCAAAACAGGGAACATGGTTCTGCTCCCAAGCCACCAGCTCTTGCCTGTCCCCTTCAGTCTTTCTAGATCATTCCTTGCACTCTGCTCTATCTTTGGAGGTCACTGGCTCAAGTAAGTCATCATGAAACACCTGCAGAAAACTACCCCACTTTGTGCCTCCACGGCCTGATGACTGAACTGACCTCCAGGCTTGACTCTGGTCTCCCCTGTCTTCTTTCTGCTGAAACATCCAGTCCCAGGCCAGGCTGCTCAGTATCTTCAGGGTTTCAAGACAATGGGAAGTCCCATTATTACTCATCTCTAGAATGTCCTGGAAATGGAGTCTGCAGAGAAATCACATCTAGGGGGGCAAAGTAGGATGGAATTTGTAAGGAGCCCAGCAGCTGCACATTGCAGGTAAGGAACCCAAGGTGAGCCAGCCAGTCAGCTGATTAGAGAGGGACTGGGAGGTGTATCAGGGCCTGTGACTCCCACTGATGTATCTGTCCATGACCCAACACTGCTGCTCAATTCACACTTGAGAATGTCTGTGCTTCCCTAAGACGGAGCAGGTGGCCTCACAGTCTTTGAGCCCTTAGATCATCATGCATCTGTCTTGTGACACACACATCAGCTATTGGTTTTCAAGGACTCGGGTGGGCTGAGGGGAGGGAGATCCCAACTCTGATTGAAGGATGCCTGTGGAGGAATCAAAGGTGCCACAGGACAATCTTCTCTCTGTTATCCACACAGTCC
>NW_012098765.1:20009-23511 GCF_000951045.1 Mandrillus leucophaeus
TTCTGCATGTCAGGAAAGGGGCTATGCCAAAAAGTGTGTATTTATAGAGTGTAAGACTACCAGGACACTTTATATATATCCAATATAAGGCTTATGATTAACTATTTCAAAGTGTGCAATTTAGTGTTGTGTGAACATCACACTATCCATTTCCAGAACTTTTTCCTTTTACCATGTTAAACCTCTGTACCCAATAAACAGTAACTCTCACTCCTTCTCCCGCTAACCCTTAGCACATACCATTCTACTTTCTGTCTCTATATAACTGGCTATTCTATTTTATAAATGGAATTATAGAATAATTATCCTTTCGTGTCTGGCTTATTTCAGTTAGCATAATGTCTTCAACGTTCATCCACTTTGCACGATGTATTGGAATTTTATTCCTTGTTAAGTTTGAATAACATTGTATAGATATATCTCATTTCCCTACCCACTTATCTTTCAATGGATTTTTCCATTGTTTCCATTTTTGGCTATTGTGTGTAATGCTTCTCTGAACATCAATGTGCAAATATTTGTTCACATTTCTTTCAATTCTATAGGGAGTATGTCCAGAAGTGGAATTGCTGGATCGAATGGTAATTTATTGTTTAAATTTTTGAGAAACAGCCACACCACTTTTTACAGTGGCTATAAAATTTCCCATTCCCATCAGCTATGCACTAGAGCTCCAACTTTTCCGTCTATATGAAAATACTTGTCGTTTTGTGTTTCTGTCATTGTTGTTGTTTATCAAAGCCATCCTAAAATGTGTGAGGTGGTGTCACATTGTGGTTTTGATTTGCATGTCTCTAAGTATTCGTGATGCTGAGGAGTTTTGCTTGGGCTTATCAGATATTTGTATATCTTCCTGGGAGAAAACTCTATTTTAATCCTTGGTTCATTTTGTAATTGTGTTTTTGGATGTTTGCTGTTGTTAACTTGTAGTTTTTTGTGTATTCTGGAAATTAATTTCTTATCACACTTAAAATTTGCAAATATTTTTCTCATTTCATGGGTTGCCTTCTTACTCTCTTGATAATGTTCTTCGATATATAAAACGTTTTGATTTTTATGAAGTCCAATTTATCCATTTTATTTGTTGCCTATGCTTTTGTTGTTACAATCAAGAAATCATTGTGAAATGCAATATCATGAAGTTTTTATCCTATGTTTTCTTCTAAGAGTTGTATAGATTTTGCTCTTACATTTAGATCTTTGATCTCTTGTGGGTTAATTTTTGTATATGATGCTAGGTAAAGGTTCCACTCATTCTTGCCCTGGGATATCCAGCTTTTCCAATATCATTTGGTGAGAACACTCTCCTTTCCCCATTGAATGATCTTGGCACAGTCGATGAAAATCATTTGGCCATATATGCAAGTATTTCTTTCTGCAGTCTCTGTTCCATTTCATTAATTTCTATGTCCTCTTTTATGCCAGTACCACACTGTATTGGTTACGGGGGCTTTGTAGTAAATGCTGAGATCAGGAAGTGTGAGTCCTCCAGCTTCATTCTTCCTGTTCAAAGTTGTTTGTCTATTTAGGGTCATGAGTTTCAATATAAATTTTAGGACGGATTTTTCTTTTACTGCAAAAATGTCACTGAGATTCTGAGAGGAATTATATTGAATCTGCAGCTCACTTTGGGTTTCATTGTCCTCCTGACAATAGTGAGTCTTCTAATTCATGAAAACAAAATGTCTTTCATTTTACTGATGTCATCATTAAGCAATATTTTATGGATTTCTGGTATAATCATTTCACCTCTTTGGTTAAACTTATTCCTAAGTATTTTATTCTTTTTGATAATTAATACAAATTAAAATTTTTTTCTTAATTTCCCTTCAGATGGTCCATGGTTAGTGTATTGAAATACGACTGATGTTTGAATGTTGATTTTGTATGGTGGAACATTACTGAATTCATTTATCAATTCTAATAGGTTTGTCCATCTTTAGGATTTTCTAGATATAAGTTCAAGTTATCTCCGAACAGAAATAATTTTACTTCTTTCTTCCAATTTGAATGTCTTTTTAAAAATTCTTGCCTAATTTTTCTGACTAGACCTTTCAATACTACATTGAATAGAAGTGTCCAAAGCAGCAACCTTGTCTTGTTCCTGCTCAAACAGGGAAAGCTTTCAGTCTTTCTCCGTTGAGTATGATGTTAGCATTGGGTTTTTCACATATTGCCTTTATGTTGAGGTGGTTTCCTTACATTCTTAGTTAGAATGTTTTTATTATGAAAAAATATTGAATTTCATCAACTGCTTTTATTGATTCAGTCTTATTACTGGTTATAGTTCTATTCATATTTTTTTGTTTTTTAAGGAATTTGTCTATTCCATCTAGTTTATACAATTTATTGGCATACAATTACTTACAGTAATTTCAAAATCATTATTTTATTAGAATTGGTAGTAATCATTTCATTTTCTGTTTTTTCATTTTTACTTTTCTTATTTTTTTCTTTAGAGAAAGAGAGAGAGCCACTCACTCTGTAGGCCAGCCCAGGCTGAAATACAGTAGTGTGAATGTGCGTCACTGCAGTCTCAAACTCCTGGGCTGAAGAAATTCTCCTTCTTCAGCCCCCCAAGATACTAGGACTACAGATGCTTGCCACCATGCCCAGCTAATTGGTTTAAAATTTTTTTTGTAGAGACAGGGTCTCCCGAGGTTACCTATGCTGGTCCAAACACCTGGTCTCAAGAAATCCTCCCATTGTGACCTTCCAAAGTGCTAGGATTAAAATATGACCCACCATGCTCGGACTCCATTTCCATTTCTGATTTTAGTAATTTGAATCTTCTCTCTTTTTTTCTTAGTCCAGTTAATGGTCGTCAATTTTGTTGATTTATTTTGAAGAATCAACTTTGGTTTCATTAATTTACTGCATTTTTTTTCATTCTCCATTTTATTTTTATCCACTCTAATTCTTATTGTTTACTTCATTCACTGTGCTTGGGTTTAGTTTGTTCTTCTTTCATATCCTGAAGCATGAGAGAGCTTGCTTCATACGATTCTTTTAAAGGTTTATTGCAGTCAATGAAACAAGATGCCACACAGACGAACTAAAGTCAGCTGCTCTGTTACTACTGTCATCCTTAGCCTTGAGGTCAAATAGTCCCAGAATGAAATCTCACATCCTCCTATTAGTAGCCATATGACACCAGGAAAGTTTTTACACTACTCTAAGCTTCTGTCCTTTCATCGGTAATATGAAAATAATAGGTAGGCCGGGCGCGGTGGCTCAAGCCTGTAACCCCAGCACTTTGGGAGGCCGAGACGGGTGGATCACGAGGTCAGGAGATCGAGACCATCATGGCTAACACGGTGAAATCCCCTCTCTACTAAAATACAAAAAACAAGGCGGGCGAGGTGGTGGGCGCCAGTAGTCCCAGCTAGTCGGGAGGCTGAGGCAGGAGAATGGCGTAAACCCAGGAGGCAGAGCTTGCAGAGAGCTGAGATCCGGCCACTGCACCCCAGCCTGGGCGACAGAGCAAAACTCCGTCTCAAAA
>NW_012098765.1:23675-27298 GCF_000951045.1 Mandrillus leucophaeus
TGACTCCTGTGAAAAAGAAAGGGAAAGAAATTTTAGGTATCAATGCAGTTCTAAGAGAGTTTTTGGAAGGCTGATGGGGAGTCCTCCAACCAGTCACCCATTAGAGTTAAAGAGAGCCTCAAAGAACTAGGCTTGCTTACACGCCCTTGCTGCGAGCCTGTGGGAAGGAAGCTTTGTGTGCAAAGGAGGTGGTGAATTTGAAATGCACTGACCTGGGCATTCTGTCAATCAGGTCCCTGCCATGGAGACCTGGCAGGGTCTCATTCATGGCTGCCACCACAGAGACACTGAGACAAAGATGCAACCATGAAAAGTTGTAAAGGTGGATAGTTCTACTGAAATAGAAAATAGCGATCAGCCTTTCACACATCCGAAATCTTTCTGAAATATCTGAGTGCAGTAGAGAATTGACAGAGGACTGATAAAAAACCTAGAAACAAGGTGAGAGAGGAAAAAAAACCTGCAGGAATATAATCATCTCCCATCAACTTTCCAACAGAAATAATGCTTTCCTTGAAGAAACAATTATAGACTACCTCATGTTACATGCTGGTTCCTGAGATTCTCCCCTGTAAAGTAACATCAGCTCCATTTCTTCTTTTCTTTCCATGACAGCTTCTTCAGGAAGAGGACATCTATCCTGGCATTGATCCGACATAGCAGCCGTGATGTCATTTCTGTATTTCAGGAAGTCTGGCAGGTATGACGGCCTTTTCTCTTGTACCGCTTCCTGCAGGCTGACTGCCATGCTTGGGAGAGGGAAAAGACTTATTGGCCTGTATCTGGGACTGGATCTCCTCCTTCCACCAAACTCCTGCTTCTCAGCACTAATTCCTGCAGTTCCCTTTCTCCCTGGCCTTTATGCTCCCTCTACCCCAATGTCTTTTAGCCATAATTGTCTCGTGTATTTCTCAGATTCAAATGAGAAACACAATTTCACATTGTGAAACCCTCTTCATTATTTTTCACATCTCTCAATAGTGTAATTCTCTCCATTCCCATAAAGACCAACCACTTCTCAAAGTGTTGCTTGACTTCTTGTGTCCAGACTTTGAAACCTTCCTTGCATATGACTGCCTCATTACCTTTCTAAAATCTAGTTAATTCACTTAATCAATAATCTCCAGGGGTCTACACTAGCCTATTTGGTAAGTTCACATTTCTTCTGTTTACTAATCCTTCTCACTTCCTTTACCTCTACTTCCTAGTATAATTCCTCCATCCTAATTAGAACTGTCTTCCTACACATCCCTGCCCCTTCACCCATATAGACATAAAATTCTTAGTTCCAATGCTATTCCTAAAAACAGGGTGAACTCCCCTCCACCATCTGCACTACAGACTTAACCATTCCCTTCATCACAAGCAACCTCTGACCTCGTGGAGGAAAAGACTTTAGGATTAGCCTATGAACCTGAGACTCAGAACACAATGTATGTGTGCTTGAGACCTTTTCCTGATGACTAATTCACTTGTTCAAAAAGGGTACAGAAATGAAGAAGGCAAGGTCCCTACCCCAGGGGACATAAAGCATAAGACAGGAAATGAGATCTGAAATTCATCATGATAGCAAAATAGAAAAAAAGTGAAGGCCACAAGAAATCAGAGAAATCTGATGGGAAATATAGCTACACTTTGGAATCACTGGAAAACATTTTTAAAAGTGGATGCTCAAGCCCCACCCATGAGTTCCAGTTTAAAGGTCTGGAGAGGGACCCAGGCATTGATAATTTTTAAGTCTTCCCTGACACTACTAACATGTAATGAGGATGGAGAACTCTTATTATAACAGGTAGAACTCACAACTAAGTCAATGATTTTGAAGTAGAAGTACCGAAATTACCTAAGGACGTTTTTGAACATATGTAAGACTATGCGGTTTTGGCCCTAATTATTAATGGGCTACACCAAGAACTCAGGAATCTAGCTGGGAAACAGAAGCTGAATGGAAAAGCCACCTTATTTTGTATGTTAAAATATATATAAAGCATTTTCAAATAAGTAATAAGTGTTGCTAAACCTTCTCTAAATAACGTTTATGGGAATGTTAATAATATGAGTATTCTAGGCTGGGCGCAGTGGCTTATGCCTGTAATCCCAGCACTTTGGGAGGCAAGGCTGGCAGATCATGAGGTCAGGAGATCGAGACCATCCTGGCTAACACGGTGAGACCCCGTCTCTACTGAAAACACAAAACAAAACTCGCCGGGTGTGGTGGTAGGCACCTGTAGTCCCAACTACTCCGGAGTCTGAGGAAGGGGAATGGCGTGAACCCGGAGGTGGAGATTGCAGTGAGTGGAGATCCTGCCACTGCACTCCAGCCTGGGCGACAGAGTGAGATTCCATCTCAAGGAAAAAAAAAATTAAAAAAAAAAAAAAGAGTTCTAAAAACCGTATGAAATTTCTGGAAATCGAATATGTTATCAGTCATAGTGTCGTATGCCACAGAAGTAACTAGATTTCTATGTGAGTTGTGTCTTTACCATAATCAACCTAATAAAAATCTCATTAGATTTTTAACCATGATCATTTTAAATCTTTGTCATTCCCAGATCGTTGCTTTGATTCTTCCTCGAAGTATTTACAGTCAGCTACAGTCCGAAATTGCTTTTTCTTCAAGGAGATATATGGAAAAGACTCTGACAACGACTCTTGAATACAAGTTTCTGATAACTTCAGGATCATACCACTGGACTCTCTGAGAACTTTCAAAATTTTAATGAACAGGCTGATATCTTCATGAAATTCAAGACAAAGAGGAAAAAAAACCTCAGTTATATTGGACTTAATAATCAAAAGGATAATATTCTCATAATTTTTTCTTTGAAAACGTGCTGATTCGTTGAATGTTTTATTCTCCAGATTTATGGACTTTCTCTTTTAAGCTCTTTATACTTTACAGAAATTTGATAAAGTATACTTTTGTAAACAAAAGTCAAAACATTTGCTTTTGTTCCCAATCTGAGTACCTCAGAGTTGGGAAACTATTTGTGAGTATTCATATGCTTATGGTAATAAAGTTATTTGCACAAGTTCAGTAAGAATCTACTCTCTTTATAACATGACACATTTGAAAACATTGGTTATATTACTAAGGCTTTGACTGGGATGTTCTATTTGAGAATATACATAGAATAAACCCATATGAAGAAGTCTGTAGTTGGCGTTGATTGGCTTCCGAGTCTCAAGAGGTTTTTGGAAACTTAATCTGAGAGTCTTATAAAACTTCTAAGAACCCAAAGTTTGAAAAGATCTTCTATGGTCCATTGCCACTCTTGCTGAACTTAGGTAAAAAATCTAGGCCAGTTTGGTGAGAGTCAACCTATTTTGCAAAGAATTCATCCTACTGGAATTATCTTTGGTAAAAATACAGACTCCTATTTAGAGAAAAATTATGTTGAAAAGAAAAACTGTAGTATACATGTTACCAGATTGAACCACTGTTCATTATCTTTGAGCATTTACAATCTACTGGTAGACTGGACTGGACCCTGAATTCTTTTAGTTCTTCCAATTAAATTTTCTCTAATGAAATCACTAAGAACAAGAACAGCTCTGTTCCTGAAGCCATATAAGCTAGAGGTGGACAACTCAACGTAAATTTCATGGGAAAACCCTCGTGT
>NW_012098765.1:27348-28850 GCF_000951045.1 Mandrillus leucophaeus
CTGTGCAGTTTCTGACACTTCTCATTGCACATGGATAAATACATCGGGCATTATAGAGACTCAGTTGTAAAAATCAACAAATGTGCTGCCTGGTTAAAATGACTAGACTCTTCTGGCTTCTTCTGTGATCTATTCCATTGTAGTTGGTTTTCATCTTGCCTAAGGCGCATATTCCAAACTCTTGATATTTTCATCCTGATAGTCATACTGGTAGTCTCCCTCGTGTGGTGCAATCTACAAACATTTTTATTTGTGTGCAAATAATTGTGTGCAGCCATTCCTCAAATATCAAATTGTTTCTCTTAGGCTGGAATTCGAAAACCAAAAGAAATGTGTGGTTTATGTGCCGGGTACAGTGGCTCACGTCTGTAATCCCAGTACTTTCAGAGGCCACGGCAGGTGGATCACAAGGTCAAGAATTTGAGGCCAGTCTCGTCAATATGGCAAAACCCTGTCTCTACTAAAAATACAAAAATTTTCTGGGTGTAGTGGTGCGCACCTGTAGTCCTGTAGGGAGACCCCCCTGAAACCATTGCTATGGAACAAAAGATGAAACGCTCCTGATTGTTGTAAATTCAAAATTGCATGCAGGATTGTGTAAACACAATGCCAGGATGGGCTGCCAGAATGAGCCAACAGCACGTGATATACATCCCCCTGCAGAGAGCCTATAAATGGACGTGTAGTCAGGGAGGTTTCACATCACCAAGATTCCTATCTCAGAAAAGTAGATGTTCATAGCTCTGGGAATGGAATGCAACCCTGTGGAGAGTCTATAAATTGACACATGAGGGGCATATATGGATAAGATAGGGTTATGAATACCCTTATCTGGCCACAGCTCTTCTAGGTCTCTTCAGGGTTTAGGCATACTCCCTTCTGAGAATTTTTTGGTTTAACTGGTTGTCTAGCTTCACGTCCTGTTTCTATTGATTGTTTGGAACCAGCTTTTCCTGCAACTGTTACTGCTGATTAATATCTTGTGAATCATAGGATACGGATAGACTGTGTTTCTGTTTTAAGGCTCTGTTAGAAATTACTGATGCACACACTATAATGTAAATTCTTATCTCTGTATACTGTACTTCTGCATACCGATGTTATGTTAAAGAATTATTTCAACCCCATGTGACTATCTCACCTCATAATCAAACAACCCTAAATCCCTCACTAACCTACACCCGCCCTCACTAAACTTAATAATAAATGCTGGTTTATCCAGTGCATTGGTGGCATCGCAGGACCAGAAGGTAATGCCCCCCCTGGAACCACTGTCACTATCATGGGTGTGTCTTTTATTTCTTGACCAGTCAATCCACCTGGGAACAAAGAAAGAGGCCTGTTACACTGTAGGCTGCTGGCCAGATCCCACAATATAATCTCAGCAACTTGGGATGCTGAGGTGGGAGAATCACTTGAATCCGGAAGATGGAGGCTGCAGTGAGCCGAGTTCATGCCACTGCAATCCAGCCTGGGCCACAGAGTGAGACTCCATTTAAAAA
>NW_012098765.1:28900-36378 GCF_000951045.1 Mandrillus leucophaeus
ATGTAAATTCTTATCTCTGTATACTGTACTTCTGCATACCGATGTTATGTTAAAGAATTATTCCAACCCCATGTGACCATCTCACCTCATAATCAAACGACCCTAAATCCCTCACTAACCTACCCCCGCCCTCAGTAAGCTTAATAATAAATGCTGGTTTATCCAGTGCATTGGTGGCATCACAGGATCAGATGGCAATGCCCCACCTGGACCCACTTCCACTATCATGGGTGTGTCTTTTATTTCTTGACCTGCCAATCCACCTGGGAACAAAGAAAGAGGCCTGTTACACTGTAGGTTGCTGGCCAGATCCCACAATATAATCCCAGCAACTTGGGATGCTGAGGTGGGAGAATCACTTGAATCCAGAAGATGGAGGCTGCAGTGAGCCAAGTTCATGCCACTGCAATCCAGCCTGGGCCACAGAGTGAGACTCCATTTAAAAAAAAGAAAAGTGGAGGTGGCGCCAAGATGGCCAAAAAGGAACAGCACCAGCCTGCAGCTCCCAGCACCAGCAACACAGAAGTCGAGTGATTTTTGCATTTCCAAGAGAGGTACCAGGTTCATCTCACTGGGGCGTCTTGGACAGTGGGTGCAGGACAGTGGGTGCAGCCCAACGAATGAGAGCAGAAGCAGGGTGAGGCATCGCAAGGGGGAAGGGAATTCCCTTTCCTAGCCAAGGGAAACTGTGACACACAACACTTGGAAAATCAGGTCACTCCCACCCCAGTAATGTGCTTTACCAAGGGTCTTAGGAAACGGCACATCGGGAGATCATATCCCGCACCTGGCTCGGAGGGTCCCATGCCCATGGAGGCTCCCTCATTGCTAGCACAGCAGTCTGAGATCTAACTGCAAGGCAGCAGTAAGGCTGGGGGAGGGGCATCTGCCATTGCTGAGGTTTAAGTAGGTAAACAAAGTTGCCAGGAAGCTTAAACTGGGTGGAGCCCACCGGAGCTCAGGGAGGCCTGCATGCCTCTGTAGACTCTACCTCTGGGGACAGGGCATAGCCAAAGAAAAGGCAGAAGATACCTCTGCAGATGTAAATGTCCCTGTCTGACAGTTTTGAAGAGAGTAGTGGTTCTCCCAGCATGGAGTTTGGGATCTGAGAACGGACAGACTGTCTACTCAAGTGGGTCCTTGACTCCTGAGTAGCCTAACTGGGAGACATCCCCACTAGAGGCAGACTGACACCCCACACCTCACACGGCCAGGTACACCCCTGAGATGAAGCTTCTAGAGGAAGCTTCCAGAAGAATGATCAGACTCGCTGTTCAGCAATATTCACTCTTCTGCAGCTTCCACTGCTGATACCCAGGCAAAAAGGGTCTGGAGTGGACCTCAAGAAAACTCCAACAGACCTGCAGCTGAGGGTCCTCACTGTTAGAAGGAAGACTAACAAAGAGAAAGGACATCCACACCAAAACCCCATGTGTACGTCACCATCATCAAGGACCAAAGGTAGATAAAACAACAAAGATGGCAAAAAAGCACTACAGAAAAGCTGAAAATTCTAAAACTGGGAGAGCCTCTCCCCCTCCAAAGGAACACAGCTCCTCGCTAGCAACGGAATAAAGCTGGACAGAGAATGACTTTCACGAGTTGAGAGAAGAAGACTTCAATCAAACTTCTCCGAGCTAAAGGAGGAAGTACGAACCCAGTGTTAAGAAACTAAAAACTTTGAAAAAAGATTTGACGAACGGCTAACTAGAATAAAGAAGTCCTTAAACGACCTGATAGAAATGAAAACCATGAAACAAGAACTACGCGACAAATGCACAAGCTTCCGTAACCAACTCGATCAACTGGTAGAAAGGGTATCAGCGATTGAAGATCAAATGAATGAAAATAAGTGAGAAGAGAAGTTCAGAGAAAAAGGAGTATAAATAAATGAGCAAAGCCTCCGGGAAATTTGGGACTATGTGAAAACCCCAAATCTATATCTGATTAGTGTACCTGAAAGTGACGGGGAGAATGGAACCAAGTTGGAACACACTCTGCAGGATATTATCCAGGAGGACTTCCTCAACCTAGCAAGGCAGGCCAACATTCAAATTCAGGAAATACAGAGAACGCCACAAAGATACTCCTCGAGAAGAGCAACTCCAAGACACATAATTGTCAGATTCTCCAAAGTTGAAATGAAGGAAACAATGTTAAGGGAAGCCAGAGAGAAAGGTCGGGTTCCCAACAAAAGGAAGCCATCAGACTAAGAGCTGATCTCTCAGCAGAAACTCTACAAGCCAGAAGAGAGTGGGGGCCAATATTCAACATTCTTAAAGAAAAGAATTTTCATCCCAGAATTTCATATTCAGCCAAACTCTGCTTTATAAGTGAAGGATAAATAAAATCCTTTACAGACGAGGAAATGCTGAGAGATTTTTTCACCACCAGGCCTGCCCTACAAGAGCTCCTAAAGGAAGCAATAAACATGGAAAGGAACAACTGGTACCAGTCACTGCAAAAACATGCCAAAATGTAAAGGCCGTCGATGCTAGGAAGAGACTGCATCAACTAATGAGCAAAATAACCATACAACGTCATAATGACAGAGTCAAGTTCACACATAACAATATTAACCTTAAATGTAAATGGGCTAAATGCTCCAACTAAAAGACACAGACTGGCAAATTGGATACAGAGTCAAGAGCCACCAGCCTGCTGTATTGAGGAGACCCATCTCACGTGCTGAGACACACATAGGCTTAAAATAAAGGGATGGAGGAAGATCTACCAAGCAAATGGAAAACAAAAAAAGGCAGGGGTTGCAATACTAGTCTCTGATAAAACAGACTTTAAACCAACAAAGATCAAAATAATGGTAAAGGGATCAATCCAACAACAAGAGCTAACTATCCTAAATATATATGCACCCAATACAGGAGCACCCAGATGCATACAGCAAGCCCTTAGAGACTTACAAAGAGACTTAGACTCTCACACAATAGTAATGGGAGATTTTAAAACCCAACAGTCAACATTAGACAGATCAATGAGACAGAAAATTAACAAGGATATCCAGGAATTGAACTCAACTCTGCACCAAGCAGACCTAATAGACATCTACAGAACTCTCCACTACAAATCAACAGAATATACATTCTTCTCAGCACCACATCATACTTATTCCAATATTGACCGTATAGTTGGAATTAAGCACTCCTCAGCAAATGTACAAGAACAGAAATTATAACAAACTGTCTCTCAGACCACAGTGCAATCAAACAAGAACTCAGGACTAAGAAACTCACTCAAAACCACAAAACTACAGGGAAACCGAATAATCTGCTACTGAATGACTACTGGATACATAACGTAATGAAGACTGAAATAAAGATATTGTTTGAAACCAATGAAAACAAAGATATAACATTCCAGAATCTCTGACATATTTAAAGCAGTGTGTAGAGGGAAATTTCTAGCACTAAATGCCCATAAGTAAAGCAGGAAAGATCTAAAATTGACACCCAGAGATAGACCAATGGAGCAGAACAGAGCCCTCAGAAATAATACCACACATCTGCAATCATCTGACCTTTGACAATCCTGACAAAAACAAGACATGGGGAAAGAATTCCCTATTTAATAAATGGTGCTGGGAAAACTGACTAACCATAAGTAGAAAGCTGAAACTGGATCCCTTCCTTACAACTTATACAAAAATTAATTGAAGATGGATTAATGACTTAAATGTTAGACCTAAAAAACCAAAAAACCGTAGAAGAAAACCTGGGCAATACCATTCAGGACATAGGCATGGGCAAGGACTACATGTCTGAAACACCAAAAGCAATGACAACAAAAGCCAAAATTGACAAATGGGATCTAATTAAACTAAAGAGCTTCTGCATAGCAAAAGAAACTACCATCAGAGTGAACAGGCAACCTACAGAATGGGAGAAAATTTTTGCAATCTACATCTGACAAAGGGCTAATATCCAGAACCTACAAAGAACTCAAACAAATTTACAGGAAAAAGCAAACAACCCCATCAAAAAGTGGGCAAAAGATATGAATAGACAGTTCTCAAAAGAAGACATTCGTGCAGCCAACAGACACATGAAGAAATGCTCATCATCACCGGCCATTAGAGAAATGCAAATCAAAACCACAATGATATATCAACTCACACCAGTTAAAGTGGCGAACATGAAAAAGTCGGGAAACAATAGGTGCTGGAGAGGATGTGGAGAAATAGGAACACTTTTACACTGTTGGTGGGACTGTAAACTAGTTCAACCACTGTGGAAGACAGTGTGGTGATTCCTCAAGGATCTAGAACTAGAAATATCATTTGACCCAGCCATCCCATTACTGGGTATATACCCAAAGGATTATAAGTCATGCTACTATAATGACACATGCACACGTATGTTTATGGTGGCACTATTCACAATAGTAAAGACTTGGAACCAATCCAAATGTCCATTAATGACAGACTGGATTAAGAAAATGTGGCACATATACACTATGGAATACTATGCAGCCATAAAAAAGGATGAGTTCACGTCCTTTGCAGTGACAAGGATGAAGTTGCAAGCCATCATTCGGAGCAAACTATCAGAAAGACAGAAAACCAAACACCACATGTTCTCACTCATAGGTGGGAATTGAACAATGAGAACACTTGGACACAGGATGGGGAACATCACGCACCAGAGTCTGTTGGGGGTGGGGGAAGTGGAGAGAAAAAGCATAAGTAGATATACCTAATGTAAATGACGACTTAAGGTGTGCAGCACACCAACATGGCACATGTATACACACGCAACAAACCTGCACGTTGTGCACATGTACCCTAGAACATAAAGAATAAAATTTTTTTTTAAAAGACAAAGGAAATTAAAAAAAGAAAAGAAGAGAAATTATGGAAGCCCAATACTACAGTTACTGAGACTAATGTTAATTCTTTAAGTTTTGATCATATTTTCACCTAAGTGAGAGTACAGACACTTCAAAATAGAGCCACACAGGCTGGATGTTATATACTCCCACTGAAATTTTAAGGATTCAGATAGCTCTCAAAACAGATCATATTTTCCTGTAAATAGAAGATTCCAGTCTACATGAGTGAGCATAATAAGGAAGTCCCCTCTGCTTTAACTTTTACCAAAATAAGTGACCTGAAGAACCTGATGTTAACCAATCAATTTATTTCTATGGCTTTGTTTACTGATTCACATTTGACAAAACCCACTGTTTTGTTATTGTTTTGCCCAGGGGGAGTTATCACTGTATCTGTAGAGGGGAGCTTCCCCAAATCATAAATGACAAATTAAACCCAATTCCATTTATAACTAAATTTGTTGAAATTTTGTCTTGTCACACATGTTCACAGAAAGCAATGGCCAGTGGAGTCTCTCAGCCTGCATCCTTCTCACTCTGTCTCTCCTGTCTTTCTCTTTCACTTACAAGGACCTTTATGATGACACTGGGAGAAACCCAGATAACCCAGAATAAGCTTTCCATCTCAACATACTCAACTGTATCACCGTTGAACAGTGTTTTTTCCAAGAAAAGTAAATGCATGTGTTCCAAGGCTTAGGATGGAAATTGTTCTTTTTTATTTTTTGAGACAGAGTTTCCCTCATGTTGCCCTAGCTGGAATGCAGTAGAGTGATCTCAGCTCACTGAAATCTACACCTCCCAGGTTCAAATGATTCTCCTGCCTCAGCCTCCCAAGTAGCTGGGATTACAGGTGCCCGCCACCATGCCCAGCTAATTTTTGCATTTTTAGTAGAAACAGGTTTCACCATGTTGGCAAGGCTGGTCTTGAACTCCTGACCTCGTGATTTGCCCATCTTGTCCTCCCAAAGTGTTGGGATTACAGGTGTGAGCCACTGCACCCAGCCCGGATGTGGACATTTTTAAGAGGCCATTGTTCTGTCTCATACAGGTCACTTTCATAAACATTACCCACAACAAAAGTACGTTTTGCCTTCCTTCCAAGTCTCACTTTTCTGTCTGCACAAACCACAGTGAAACATACTCGCTCTGCTATGAAGTGGCTGAATGAACCGAAGTTCCTCATTTGACCTCCCTCAGCCTCTTTACTCATCTGCAGTGTAAGGTTGACCCTTACTGCATCAGAAAATGACAGTGGAAGAGTAAATTAACATGTGTAAGACATTAGTCACAGAGCCTGGTTCCCGATGAGCCCTCGGTAAACATTCCTTTCAGTCCTTTCCTTTCACCATCCCATTTTTCTTGCCCTCAGTCATCTTTTCCTTCAACTCCTTTCTCTTCAATAACTTTCTCAGTCTATCCTGCGAATTAAAGACACCACACTATCCATTCTCTCATGACTCTGTTGGTGTGTTCTCGTGACAGAGTCTGTTTCCCACTCAAGGCAATGGTGTTATGTATATGGAGAGGTATGTTTGCAACAAGAAATCCTTTTTATGTTCACACAAAATTTATACACGATTTGTCTTAACTTACACATACCAGTCTCAATTCTACCCTGTTATTTCATACATGCACTTCATTATTTTATTCTTCAGTCTTTCTCCTTACGCCCTAAAAATTAGGATAGTACAAAAACAAAAATAATGGCCTGGGCCAGAAGAGGGTATTCCTTTAGCAAGATGAATGCTGTCTGCAACGCAGCCCTGAAGCCCATTTCTGGGTTTGGCTTACATCACAGCCATTCCACTCTAGGACATATCCTTAGATTCCCAGGAGATAATGATTGTCACAGAAGCCACACCCACTCTGAGCATTCCTACTGTTAGGTAAATGAATGTTTACAGAATGGTGTGCATGAGTTACTCCTCCTAAATTCTTCTACTCCTGGAAGTTAAGCTTCCCTACTAACCAGCTTCGTCTCCAACTGGCCTGCCTGGACCCTGACTGGAAAGTACCTCCCCACTCTGCATGGCCAGGGTGGCACTTTTGCCTATTCCCATCATTATAATATCTCACACAGTGATACAGCACTCACTATGCATCAGGCATTATCCTAAGGGCTTCTCATGTAGCTACAGTCCTAATAAAAATATTCTAAGTGCCACCACCCCATTTTTGGAGATTAAAAAAAAAAAAACCTGTGGCAGAGAAGTATGTGCCCACTGTCACCTAACTCCATAATTTAACCTCATCCTCCACTTCATCTGCTAAGATGACACTCTAAAATTAACAAGGTCTCCTGAATGACGTCCACCTTCAAAAATGATTTCTGTCCCATTTGCTTTCAGGATTTGACAGCCAGCATTTTGTTTTCTGTCTCATCCTTCACTTATGCACCTATTCCCTAACACTATACTCACAACTGCATAGTCCTGCATAAAAGCTAGCTTTTAGAGACCTCAATCTGTTTTGTAAAAAAGAAAGGCCAGGTTCCAAGTCTCACGAAAAGTCATTTTTTATTCTAATGTCAACTATTTGCATGGCCGTTCTCTGGCCATAAACAAGTGCACTAGAAACAGAAAGTGTAATGAGAAGAAAGTAGGAGGAGGGTGAGTTTCTAGATAGACACA
>NW_012098765.1:37357-40595 GCF_000951045.1 Mandrillus leucophaeus
CTTTGTGGCTGTATGTTAAATCTGATCCTACATGACTAGGAAAGCTCATTCTTAAGAAGTCACGTCCCATGGTAAAGAGGATGAAGTCAAATCAGAAAGGGCAAAGGGAAGCTAAAAGGTGACAGTATAATCCTGGAACCTCATTAAAGTCACACAACTGTTGCTTCAGTTATAGCAATTTGTTTGGCAAACATGGCTCCTTTCTGTTGTATGTTGGCTCACCTGTAATGTCTGGAGCAGTCTATAGACAAGATTTTCTAGAGTTTCTGAAGCATCTTCCAATTGCAATTACAATCTGACACAATTCTCTGAATTGCAGTCTGAACCCAGTGTTCGTGTGTACCTTTTGTGTAGTCTACACATCAGCAGGCTAAAGGTTGTTTATATATAAGTTGCTATGATTTCTCCAGAAGTTTATGTAAGTCATCTAGTTTCAACTTGCAAGGTTTAATGTATCCATCTGACAAAAGGCTAATATCCAGAATCTACAAGAAACTTAAATGAATTTACAAGAGAAAAAAATGAACAACCCCATCAAAAAGTGGGTGAAGCATACGAACAGACACTTTTCAAAAAGAGACATTTATGTGACCAACAAATATAATGATAAAAATACAAAGATAATGATAAAAAACATTATCATTGGTGATTAGAGACATGCAAATCAAAATCACAAGGAGATACCATCTCATGCCAGTTAGAATGGTGATCATTAAAATGTCAGGAAACAACAGATGTTGGAGAGAATTGTGGAGAAATATGAATGCTTTTACACTGTGGGTGGGAGTGTAAAAAGACACATGCGCACATATGTTTATTGCGGCACTCTTCACAATAGCAAATACTTGGAACCAATCCAAATGCCTATCAATGAGAGACTGAATAAAGAAAATGTGGTACATATACACCATGGAATTTGATGCAGCCATAATAAAGGGTGAGTTCATGTCCTTTGCAGGGACATGGATGAAGCTGGAAACCGTCATTCTCAGCAAACTAACACAGGAAGAGAAAACCAAACACCACATTTTCTCACTTATAAGTGGTAGTTGAACAATGAGAACACGTGGACACAGGGAGGGGAACATCATACACTGGGGCCTGTTGAGGGGTGGGAGGCTAAGGGAGGGATAGCATTAGGAAAAATTCCTAATGTAGATGATGGATTAGTGGGTGCAGCAAAACACCAGGGCACGTGTATACCTATGCAACAAACCTGCAGGTTCTGCACATGTATCCTAGAACTTAAAAGTGCAATTTTAAAAAATGATACAAATTTTAAAAGCACAGTTTTAAGTTATAATATACCAAAATGGAAGAAAAATGGAAGAAAATTCTGAATCCATTAGTTTTGAAACTTGTAGCCAGGAAAAAATGTAGGATTCAGTTCAAATTGTAGGTAAATAACAAAATTAAAAAAAAAAAATGAGCACGTCTAAAATTCAATAATTGTTGTTCTGTTGTTTTCTTCTGGAAAATAATCTTCCCCTCCTGTTTCCCATTTTTATGAAACAGAAATAACATGGGACCAATGTATTTCCAAAATAAGCTTTAGTCTTATACCTGGATTGTTTACATAAAGTGCAGCAAGAATGTAGATTCAAGGCCTGTATTAGTACCTATATGTTATATACATATTTATATATGTATAAATATAAGAATATATATATATTCTATCATGTAGAATGGCACTAATGTATATTAGCAAATCTGTACAGGTTTTCAACAGCCTCAATTCTTGTTTCTTCAGAAGAAAGGATTCAATTAAGGGTCATAAGGCAGAAGAAGAGACTGAAGCAAGTTTTACAGCAAGAGTGAAAGTTTATTTAAAAGTTTTAGAGTAGAAATTAAAGAAAGTAAAGTACACTTAAAAGAGGGCCAAACAGGCCATGAGATTTCACGCGTGTGGTTTGACTTTGGACTTAGGCTTTTGTATGTTGGAATAATTCTGAAGTCTGCATCTCTTCTTCCCTGATTTTTCCCTTAAAGTGGGCTGTCTGCATGTGCAGTGGCCCACCAGCACTTAAGAATGGAGCCTGTGTAGTGTGTTTCCTGGAGTACAGTTGGAAAACAGATATCGAAATAAAAGCTATGTATGTCAACAAAATTGGTGTCCTTATAAAATCCTGTTATAAATTTCTATCATTTTTGTGTTACCTTGGCATCTATGTTTAATCTTCTTTGAACACACCCACATTCCTTCTCTCTCTCTCTCTCTCTCTCTCTGCTTTGTGATGTAAATTTATTACCTAGTTTCTCTAAAACTCAACAAGGGCTTCCTCAGATAAATGTTACCTTTTTCTATTTACAAAAGCACAATGTAAATACAACTTTTTTTTTTTAAATAGTGAGTTTTATGGGTTCCATGCATAAAGTTTTAAAATAAAAAATCTGGAGGGGTGGAGCAAGATGGTCGAATAGGAACAGCTCCAGTCTCCAGCTCCCAGCACCAGTGACACAGAAGACAGGTGATTTCTGCATTTTCAACTGAGGTACTGTGTTCATCTCACTAGGGAGTGCCAGACAATCGGTGCTGGTCAGTTGCTGCAGCAGGACCAGTGGGAGCTGAAGCAGGGTGAGGCATCACCTCACCTGGGAAGTGAAAGGGGGAAGGAAATCCCTTTTTCCTAGCGAGGGGAACTGAGATATACAACACCTGGGAAATTGGGTAACTCCCACCCCAATACTGTGCTTTACGAAGGGTCTTAGCAAACGGGCACACCAGGAGATTATATCCCACACCTGGCCGGGAGGGTCCCATGCCCACGGAGCCTCCTTCATTACTAGCACAACAGCCTGTGATCTAACGGCAAGGCAGCAGCCAGGCTGGGGGAGGGGTGTCCACCATTGCTGAGGCTCAAGTAGGTAAACAAAGCCACTGGGAAGCTCGAACTGGGTGGAGCTCACAGCAGCTCAAGTAGTCCTGCCTGTCTCTGTAAACTCCACCTCTGGGGACAGGCCACAGCTAAACAACAACAACAACCACCACAACAAAAAAGGCAGCAGAAACCTCTGCAGATGCAACGACTCTGTCTGACAGTTTTGAAGAGAGCAGTGGATCTCCCAACATGGAGGCTGAGATCTGAGAACGGACAGACTGCTGCTCAAGTGGGTCTCTGACCCCTGAGTAGCCTAACTGGGAGACATCCCCCACTAAGGGCAGACCGACACCCCACACCTCACACGGTGGAGTACACCCCTGAGAGGAAGCTTCCAAAGCAAGAATCAGACAGGTACA
>NW_012098765.1:44387-46390 GCF_000951045.1 Mandrillus leucophaeus
GCACACGTATGCTTATTGTGGCACTCTTCACAATAGCAAAGACTTGGAATCAACCCAAATGCCCATCGGTGACAGACTGCATTAAGAAAATTTGGCACATATACACCATGGAATACTATGTAGCCATAAAAAAGGATGAGTTCGTGTGCTTTATAGGGACATGGATGCAGCTGGAAACCATGATTCTCAGCAAACTATTGCAAGAACAGAAAACCAAACACCATGTGTTCTCACTCATAGGTGGAAAATGAACAATGAGATCACTTGGACTCGGGAAGGGGAACATCACACACCGGGGCCTATCATGGGGAGTGGGGAGGAGGGAGGGATTGCATTGGGAGTTATACCTGATGTAAATGATGAGTTGATGGGTGCTGACGAGTTGATGATTGTAGCACACCAATATGGCACAAATATACATATGTAAAAAACCTGCACGTTATGCACATGTACCCTAGAACTTAAAGTATAATAATAATAATAATAATAAAAAAAAGAGAGACACACTCTTGCTCTGTCACGTAGACTAGAGAGTACTCACTGCAGTCTTGAACTCCTGGGCTGAAGCGGTCCTCCCGCCTTAGCCTCCCAAGTGTCTGAGACTATAGGCATGCACCACTGCACCTGGCTAATTTGATTTATTTTGTTTAGTAAAGACGTGGTCTCCCTTTGTTGCTTAGGCTGGTCTTAAACTCCTGGTTTCAAGTGATCCTCCTGCCTTGGACTCTCAATGTGCTCGGATTAGAAGCCTGTGACAGCACAGCTGGCACCCCAATTCTTCAAAAACTCTCAGAGAATGCATTGTAGAAGACTTTTGTGCCTGTATGTTTCATCTGATCCTACCTGACTAGGAAGGCTTATTCTGGAGAAGTCACATCTCATGGAAAAGGAGATGAAGTCAAATCAGAAAAGGGCAAAGGGAAATCAGAGCAAAACGGGGACAGTATAATCCTGGAATCTTATTAAAGTCACAAAATTGCTGCTTCAGTTAGAGCAATTTGTTTGGCAAACATTGCTCTAAACCTTTCAGTTGTATATTGGCTCACCTGTAATGTCTGGAGCAGTCTGTAGACTAGTTTTTCTAGAGTTTCTGAAGCATCTCCCAATTGCAATGGCAATCTGACACAATTCTCTGAATTGCAGTCTGAGTCCAGCATTCATGTGTACCTTTTGTGCAGTCTACACATCAGCAGGCATAAAGGTTGTTTATATATAAGTTGCTATGATTTCTCCAGAAGTTTACATAAGCCATCCAGTTTCAGCTTGTAAGTTTAATCTATCCATCTGACAAAAGGCTAATATCCAGAATCTACAAGAAACTTAAACAAATTTACAAGAAAAAAATAAAATGAACAACCCCATCGAAAAGTGGGCGAAGCACACGAACAGACACTTCTCAAAATAAGACATTTGTGTGACCAAGAAACATATGAAAAAATGCTCGTCATCACTGGTCATTAGAGACATGCAAATCAAAACCACAATGAGATACCATCTCATGCCAGTTAGAATGGTGATCATTAAAAGGTCAGGAAAACACAGATGCTGGAGAGAATTGTGGAGAAATACGAACGATTTTACACTGTTGGTGGGAGTGTAAATTAGTTCAACCATTGTGGAAGACAGTGTGGCGATTCCTCAAGGATCTGGAACAAAAAATATCATTTGACCCAGTAATCCCATTACTGGGTATATACCCAAAGGATTATAGAACATTCTACTACAAAGACTTATGTGCACATATGTTTATTGTGGCAGTATTCACAACGGTAAAGACTTGGAACCAACTCAAATGCCTATCAATGACAGACTAGATAAAGAAAATGTGATACATATATATCATGGAATTCAATGAGCCATAATAAACTCATCCAAAATAAAGGATGAGTTCACATCTTTTGCAGGGACATGGATGAAGCTGGAAACCATCATTCTCAGCAAACTAACACAGGAACAGAAAACCAAACACCACATTTTCTCACTCATAAGTGGGAGTTGAACAA
>NW_012098765.1:51354-51942 GCF_000951045.1 Mandrillus leucophaeus
TCTGGCCATAAACAAGTGCACTAGAAACAGAAAGTGTAATGAGAAGAAAGTAGAAGGAGGGTGAGTTTCTAGATAGACACAAAGGGAAAAGATTCCAAATCCAGAAAAATTCATAAAATGCACCCAGGGAGTGTGGCTTTGAGCAATGACAGCCTCACCTGCCACGTTCCACGGTGTTGGCCTCTTACTTCCTTCTCAACCTGCCCTTCCTCGTCTTGCTTTCTTAGACCAATACAAACAACCTGGGAGCTGGGGCCAGATCAGAGCACACAGCACTGAGTGGTAGGGTTGGTAAAGGCAGAAAAGGAAGAAGAGTGTTTGACTCATGAAGACCTCACTCACCTAGGTACATATCACCTAGGCAGGTAATAGATTACTCAAGGGCATTGCAGGACTCATGGTTGTTATCCGGAATGACTGACTGAGGCAAGGGTCTTGAATAATTGAGTTTTATTGAGCCATAGCTTGAAGGTGCACCCTGGGAAAACATGAATTGCAAAAAACCTCGGTGGCTTGTGTTCTCTCTGAAGAGGTTTCAGGAGGCTTAGTATTTATACATTTGATTAAGGGAGAGAAGGCACGTAGGAA
>NW_012098765.1:51992-61720 GCF_000951045.1 Mandrillus leucophaeus
TAAAAGCACAGTTTTAATTTACAATATACCAAAATGGAAGAGAAATGGAAGAAAATTCTGAAACGATTAGTTTTGAAACTTGTACCCAGGAAAAAATTTGGGATTCAGTCCAAATTATAGGTAAATAACAAAATTCAAAAGGAAAATGAACATATCTAAAATTTAGTAACTGTTGTTCTGTTGTTTTCTTCTGCAAAACAATTTTCCCCCTCCTGTTTCCCATGTTTATGAAATGGAAATCATATGGGACAAACGTAGTTCCAAAATAAGTTTTATTCTCATAACTGGATTGTTTACACAAAGTGCAGCAAGAGTGTAGAATCAAAGCCTCTATGAATACGTATATGTTGTGTGTGTATATATATATGTATACATATAAGAATATACACATATTCTATCATGTAGAATGGCACTAAAGTATATTAATGGCAGCAAATCTGTACAAGTCTGCAGCAGCCTCAATTCTTGTTTCTTCAGAAGAAAGGATTCAACTAACGGTCGTAAGGCAAAAGAAGAGAATGAGGGAAGTTTTACAGCAAGAGTGAAAGTTTATTTAAAAGCTTTAGAGCAGAAATTAAAGAAAGTAAAGTACACTGAAAACAGGGCCAAACAGGTGATGAGATTTCAGGTATGTGGTTTGACCTTTGACTTAGGTTTTTGTATGATGGAATAATTCTGAGGTCTGCATCTCTTCTCCCCTGATTCTTTCCTTAAAGTGGGCTGTCTGCATATGCAGTGGCCCACCAGCACTTGAGAAGGGAGCCTGTGTCGTGTGTTTCCTGGAGTACAGTTGGAAAACAGAGACCAAAATAAAAGCTATCTATGTAAATAAAATTGGTCTCCTAATAAAATCCTCTTATAAATTTCTATCATTTTTGTGTTACCTTGGCATCTATTTTTAATCTCCTTGAACACACCCAAATTCCTTCTTTCTCTTTCTCTCTCTGCTTTGAGATGTAAATTTACTACCTACTTTCTCTAAAACTCAGCAAGGGCTTCCTCGGATAAATTTTAACTTTTTCTATTTACAAAAGCACAATTTAAATCCAACAGTTTTTGTTTAATAGTTAGTTTTATGGATTCCATGCATAAAGTTTTAAAATAAAAAATCTAAAGTATTTCTATCTACCTCTATCTTTATGTGTACATGCATATGTTCTATGTGGTATCACATATATGTATATGTCTGTACTTATGTTTATATATTGTTTGTACATGTTATCAAATTAATGTAAAAATAAATGAGTACTCATCAATTAAGTGAATAATCCCATATGCTTTTCAACACATGTGATTTTAGTAATCTTCAATAACGGAAGAACACCTCAAATGAGCATGCATACCTATCTGCAGCCTCCTTAAAAAAATTATCAGCCATGAATTTTATATCCAACAAAACTAAAGTTCATAAATAAAGGAAAGATAACAGACTTTTTCAGACAAACAAATGCTGAGAGAATTTGCCACTACCAAGCCAGCACTACAATAACTGCTCAAAGGAGCTCCAAATCTTGAAACAAATCCTGGAAACACATCAACCCAGAACCTCTATAAGCATGAATCCCACAGAACCTATAAAACAAAAATACAATAAATAAATGAATAAAACCAAAGTATCCAGGCAACAAATAGCAGGATGAATGGAACAGTGCCTCACATCTCAATACTAACATTGAATGTAAGTGATCTAAATGCTCCACTTAAAAGATATACAATTTCAGAATTGATAATAATTCACCAAGCAAGTATCTGCTGCCCTCAAGAGATTCCCCTAACCATAAAGGGTCATATAAACTTAAGGTAAAAGGATAGAAGAAGATACCCCATGGAAATGTGACAAACGTGAGCAGGAGTAGCTATTCCTATATCAGGAAAAACTAACTTTAAAGCAAAAGCAGTTAAAAAAGACAAAGAGGGACATTATATAATAATATCCGGACTTGTTCCACAGGAAAATATCACAATCCTAAATATATATACACCTAACACTGGAATTCCCAAATTTATATAACTATTACTACTAGACCTAAGAAATGAGATAGACAGTAACACAATAATAGCGAGGCACTTCAGAACTCCACTGACAGCACTAGACAGGTCATCAAGACAGAAAGTCAAGAAAGAAACAGTGGATTTAAACTATGCCTTAGAGCAAAGAGACTTAAGACATATTTACAGAATATTCTACCCAACATCCCAGAATATACATTCTATTCATCAGCACGTGGAACTTTCTTCAAGATAGGCCATATGATAGTCCACAAAACAAGTTTCAAAAAATTTAAGAAAACTGAAATTCTATGAAGTACTCTCTCAGACAACAGTAGAATAAAACTGGAAATCAACTCCAAAAGGAACCTTCAACACCATGCAAACACATGGAAATTAAATAACTTGCTCCTGAATGATCATTGGGCCAAATATGAAACCAATATGGAAATTTGAAAATTCTTTGAACTGAACAATAGTGATGCATCCTATCAAAACATCTGGAATTCTGCAGAGTGTGCTAAAAGTTCATAGCTTTAAATGCCTACATCAAAATGACTGAAAGAGAACAAATAGATAATCTAAGGTTACATTTCTAGAAATTCAAGAAACAAGACCACACCAAAGCGAAACCCAGCAGAAGAAAGAAAATAACCAAGATCAGAGCAGAACTAAATGAAGTGGAAACAAAATAATACAAACTATAAATAAAATGTAAAGCTGGCTTTTTGGAAAAATAAATAAAATTGATAGACCATTGGCAAGATTAACCAAGAAAAGAAGAGAGAAGAGCCAAATAAGCTCATTTAGAAATGAAATGGGAGCTATTACCACCAACGCCACAGAAATACAAAAGATCATTCAAAGGTAGTATGAACACATTTATGTGCATAAACTAGAAAACCTAGAGGGGATGAATAAATTTCTGGAAATATAAAACCCTCCTAGATTAAATCAGAAAGAATTCGAAACCCTGAACAGACCGACAAAAAGCAGCAAGATTGAAAAGATAATTTAAAAATTAACAAAAAAACAAATTCCAGGACCAGATTGTTTCACAGCTGAATTCTACTAGATATTCAAAGAAGAGTTGGTAGCAATTCATTTGACACTATTCCACATGCTAGAAAAAGATGAAATTCTTCCTAAATCATTCCATGAAGCCAGTATCACCCTAATATCAAAACCAGAAAAAAACATAACAAAGAAAACTACAGACCAGTATCTCTGATGCACACAGATGCAGAAATTCTTTACAAAATACGAGCTAACTGAATCCAACAGCAAATCAAAAACATAATCCACCATGATCAAATAGGTTTCATAATAGGGATGCAGGAATGGTTCTATATACACAAGTGAATAAATGTGGTACAGCACATAAACAGAATTTATAAATCACATCACCCTCTCAATAGACACTGAAAAGGTACTTGACAACATCCAGCATCATTTTATGGTTAAAACGCTCAGCAAAATTGGCACACAAACCCACAGCCAACATAATACTGAATGAGAAAAAGTTGAAAGCATTCACTCTCAGCAGGGGAACAACACAAGGATGGACACTCGCTCTCACTTTTATTCAACAGCGTACTGAAAGCCCTAACCAAATCAATCAAACAAGGGAGATAATAAAGGACATCCAAATTGATAAAGGGGAAGTAAAACCGATTCTGTTTACTGATGATATAATTCTATACCTAGAAGACCCTAAAGACTCCTCCAGAAAGCTGCTAAAACTGATAACTGAATTCAGCAAAGTTTGAGTATACAAAATTAATGTGCACAAATCAGAAGCTCTGCTACACACCAAGGGTGACCAAGCAGAGAATCAAATCAAGAACTGAACCCCTTTTAGGATAGTAGTTATAAAGAAATAATAACTAGGAATATATCTAAACAAGGCGGTGAAAGACCTCAAGAAAAACTACAAAATACTGCTGAAAGAAATCATAGATGATGTAAAACATGAAAATGGACCCCATCCTCATGGATGAATAGAATCATTATTGTGAAAATGACCACACTGACAGAAGCAATCTACAAATTCAGTGCAATTCCCATTAAAATGCCACCATCATTTTTCACAGAACTAGAAAAAACAATTCTAAAATTCATACGGAACCAAACAAGAGCCAACATACCCAAAGAGAGACTAAACAAAAAGAACAAATCTGGTGGTCACATCACCTGACTTCAAACAATACTCTATGTCCAAAGTCACCAAAACAGCTTGGTGCTGGTATAAAAATAGGCGCATAGACCAATGGAACAGAATACCGATCCCAGAAATAAACCTAAATACTTACAGTCAACTTACCATTGACAAAGAAAACCAAAACATAAAATAGGTAAAGGACCCCTTATTCAACAAATGGTGCTGAAATAATTGGCAAGCCAAAGTAGAAGAATAAGACTGGATCCTCATCTCTCACCTTATACAAAAATCAACTCAAAATGAATCAAGGACTTAAAAACTAAGGCCTGAAACTATAAAAATTCTAGAAGATGACATTGGAAAAATCCTTCTGGACCTTGGCTTAGGTGAAAAGTTAATGACCAAGAACCCAAAAGCAAATGCAACAAAAGCAAAAATAAATAGGTGAGAATTAAACTAAAGAGCTTCTGCACAGCAAAGCAACAGTCAGCAGACTAAACATATAACCCAGAGAATGAAAGAAAATCTTCACAATCTATACATCTGAAAGATAACCAATATCTAGAATCCACAAGAAACTCAAACAAATTAGTAAACAAACAATCCCATGAAAAAGTGGGCTAAGCACGTGAATAAAGAATTCTCAAAAGAAGATACACAAATGGTTAACAAAGATAAGAAAAAATTCTCAATATCACTAATGATCAGGGAAATGCAAATCAAAACCACAATGTGATACCACCTTACTCCTGCAAGAATGTTCATAAACAAAAAAAGAAAAAATAACAGTTGTTGGGCAGGCACAGTGGCTGACACCTGTAATACCAACACTTTGGGAGTCCAAGATGGGCGGATCACTTAAGGTCAGGGGTTTGACACCAGTGTGCACGGCATGGTGAAACCCTGTCTCTACTAAAAATACAAGAAAATTACCTGGATGAGGTGGCACATGCCTGTAATCCCAGCTACTCCAGAGGCTGAGGCAGAAGAATGGCTTGAACCTGGGAGGCAGAAGTTACAGTGAGACAAGGTCATGCCACTGCACTCCAATCTGGGTGAAAGAGCAAGACTCCATCCATCTCAAAAATAAATAAATAAAAGTAATAGATGTCGATGTGGAAGCGGTGAAAAGGGAACACGTCTACACTGCTGGTGGGAACGTAAACTACAAATGAGTGGGTAAAGAAATTGTCATATATACATGATGGAATACTACTCAGCCATAAAAGGAATGAATTAATGGCAATCGCAGCAACCTGGAAGAAACTGGAGACTCTTATTCTAAGTGAAGTAAATCAGGAATGGAAAACCAAACACTGTATGTTCTCACTCATAAGTGGGTGCTAAGTTATGAGGATGCAAAGGCATAAGAATGGTACAATAGACTTATGGAAAAGGGTGGGAAGCGGGTGAACGAAAAAAGACTACAAATTGATTTGAGTGTATACTGCTCTGGTGATGGGTGCACCAAAATCTCACAAATCACCACTAGAGAACTTATGTAATTAAATACCAAATCCCCAAAAACCTATGGAAAAATAGATTTAAAAATAAAATAAAATGACAAAAAATTTAAAAACAGGGTTCCTAAAAAATTCTAAAATTTAAAAAGAAAAAGAAAATAAAAGAAAAAAAAGGCCCTGAAGGTCACATACCAGAAAACTCTATTATGTTGCCTCTTAGTGCATATGTTTGAGCCCACTGGCTCAACTTCTGAGAACTTATCGGGAAGCTACTGATCACCTGTTTCCGCTCTTTTCTATCTATTGTGAGACTGTATCTCCCTGGCACTACCTGCAGCCAATTATTACTTTATAGATACAGTTAACAAGCAACTGACCTGACCATCACCTGGTTGTGATCACTTGCCATTTCTAATATGGGGGTGGTGGAAGGATCTCTCCTGCCCTTCTCATGTCTGACCAGCTACCTACTGTAACACTTTCAGATTTTTTTTTGTTGTTGTTGTTGTTGAAGACAGAGTCTCACTCTATCACCTAGGCTGCAGTGCAGTGGCACGGTCTCAGCTCACTGCAACCTCTGCCCCTCGGGTTCACACCATTCTCCTGCCTCAGCCTCCCGAGTAACTGGGACTACAGGCGCACGCCACCATGCCCGGCTAATTTTTTGTATTTTTAGTAGAGTTGGGGTTTCACCATGTTAGCTAGGATGGTCTCGATCTCCTGACCTCGCGATCCACCCGCCTCGGCCTCCCAAAGTGCTGGGATTACAGGCGTGAGCTACAGCATCCGGCCAACTGTGTATTCTTTATGACACAGGCATATAAACTTAAATGTGCTGGCTCTCTTGGGGCTGCCAGTAATATATCATCCATAAAATGAATAATCTTGCTATTACAAAATTCTTTTCCACTGGGGAGCAAGGCTGATCTACATGTTACTGATACATGGTAGGACTATTCAGCAATCCCTGAGGTAGCACTTTCCAATAAAATCGGCAAGCTGGCCTTTCATTATTAATAGCTGGTAATGTAAATGCAAATTTTTCTTTGTTTTGTTCTGCAAGAGGAATAGTATAAAAACAATCTTTTAAGTCAATCACAATTATAGGCCAGTCTTGACGAATTGCCATGTGGGAAGGGGTCCCATAGGCTGTAGATTAGCATTAACAGCACATAAGTTATGCAAAAGTTTCCATTTGCCAGACTTTTGGGAATGAGGAAATGGGTGAATTCCAAGGACTGTTAGATGGTTCTGTATGGCCGGCTTTTAATTGTTCCTCAACTAATTCATGGGCTCTTTGTAATTTCTCTCCCTTCAGGGTTCCCTGTTCTACCCAATTAAAATTTTGAGAGAGCCACATCAGGGGTAGCAGAGGAAAAACAGTGACCATAATTATAATTTAAATTTAGCTTAAATTTTATCAGAGAATTATAATTTGAGATGTTCCTTATATAAAAGAGAACACATGAAATTTTACCATGAGCCGCCCGTGGAGCTGGAGGGCAGCGAAACAGGTCCTGGGCAGTGGTCGCACTGTGCTTGCATAGGCGCCACTTTTTGTCTGTGCTGCTTTTTGTCTGCCCCGCACAGTCTTGGCTTACCAACCGCACAGTCTTCACCTTCATTTTCGAGGGTTCTGTCGCAATTATTTGCAGCCCTACCACAGACCTGGGAACCAACATGCAAGGTCCTCACACTGGGCACCAACTGTCTGGGTCCAACCGGCAGACCCTAACCCAGCAATGGATGAACAAATACACTCAGACACAAATATCCAGTGAAAGAGCAGGCTAGGTGACCAAGTCACTCACCAATACCAAGAGGGGTCTGGTAAAGAGTTAACAGCCTTGGCCCTGATCAGCCAGGGAAGTTTGCATTTATTTAGTACAGATTAAATGACAAAGGTCTTGAGTAAATACCACTACAAGGTAATTGACACTGCCGACCTCCCTGAGAGTAGTTCCCCCAGCCTAAGATTAAATGTTGGTTTTAGGACTGCCTGAGTAAACAAACTATTTAGATAAACTCCTCTACATTCCTATGTACCCAAGCCCTAAGCTTTTAAGATAATTCAGCTGCCTTCCGTCAAACCTTTTACTGAAGCTATGCAAACCCCTAGACTTCCAAGAAGGTTTGTGACTATTTCCTATAACTATCTTTACAATTTTTCTTCTGAAATATTTCCCACCACCTTGACTGAAGTCCCACAGTTGAGAAGACAGGGAAGGGCATTATACAAGCAAGAAAGAACTAGAACAAGTTAGGCCATAAGAAAGTAAAATGTTGGTCAGGTTTTTTTTTTTTTTTTTTTATGTTTAACAATCTTTAATTCAAATGTAAAAGTTCAATACAAGCCATTTATTGGGCTTGAAATTTGTTGGTCTTTTAAAAACAAGAAATGGGGAAATGCAACAAAATGATCTTTCCACTTTTCAAAAGCTTTCAAGTAAAGGATAGATCATAGGTCCATAAAAGATCCATTTAATCAAACCCACTTTCACCTCCTACCAATTGTCTTACACCCATTCCACAATCTTAATACATATTCCTGAATGAAGATTTACAGTTCAGCTTTGCTTACATAACCATTTAAAAAATACTTAGCACCAGCGTGCTTCCTATATGCCAAACAAATCATGAAACTACTTCAATATGCATTTCTTCTTTTTAAAACAAAGGGGACAGTTATTTGTAGAAAGCAATACTTAGCCTCCAGATAAATTTCCCAGAAATGGCATATGCCATTCAAAGGCCTAGACACTCTCATGCTTTCAATGTGGAATACCTAGCCTAATGTGCATAGAAGCATGAATGGCAAAGTTGAAGATCAATATTATAACTATTTTTCTATTTATTTGAAGCACAGTTAAAAAAAATGGTACACTTTGGAAATTCAGTGGCACAAGGTACACTGCTATAACTTGAGGGACATTATACAGTAAAAAAGAAAAAAAAAGGAAATAAAAAGGAAAAAAAATTCTCCTGTTCCAAACACTGCATTACATCATTTTACCTGCCCAAACAGGCCATTTACAAATATTAGGTCAATAAACTGCTAACATCCATAAAAAGGTAGCTTTCTTACTAGAACGCAAGAATTTAAAAGATTGGTATCTAAACAAAAGACAAAACAAACTGGAATGAAAGCCTAAATATCACATCTAAAACCGGGGTTTTTTGTTTGGGCCTTCGTACTCTTCTCTCCCTCTACCATATCCTGCTGGAGTTCCAGGCCCCATTCCTCTAGGACCCTGTCCACCCACAGGACCCGCACCTCCCTGCCCAAAGCGCTCAGTACGCATGTCACTTCCCATCATGGAACCACTCATGGTTGCTGGTGGAACGCCAGGATTAGCTTCATAACCTATGCCACCACCACCACCTAGAGGTGGAAATTTCTGACCTCCTGAACCATAGGGATCTCCCATGTTCATTGCTCCTCCGCCACCCATTCTCATGTCTCTTTCCCTTGGATCAATGTAGCCCATTCGGCTGTAACTTTCCTCTCTTTGGCGCCTCATTTGTTCTTCCATCTCATGTTGACGAATCATCATCTCTTCCTCTCTTCTACGTCGTTCCTCCTCTTGCCTCAACTGCATTTCTTTACGTTTCTGCATTTCTTGATTGTGAAGTTCTTCCATGCGTCTTAATTCTTCCTATCGTCTCATCAGATCTTGGCGCAAAAGATTTGCCTGATGTTCATGATAGGCATCTTCCATTTCACTTTCCAATTTGTCTTTTGCATCCTTCATGTTCTTTTCAACTTGTTCCCTTTGCTGTTTTTCCATTTCATCCAAAGACTTCCATCGCTGAGAATATTCGTACTCAAACGTACCATGCTGGGCAAAACGAGGAGGGGTTTCTCTCTCCTTTTGATACATTGGATTCTTCTGGGCAAGTTTTTCAGGAAGACCATCTTCATCGTCTAGTTGTTCAAGTGGTTCCACGATGACTGGACGAGGAGTTGTTGTCAGTAAGAAAACACCTTCACTGCATCGTTCAAATGCCTTTCTTGCTGCTGGCTTAGAAGCAAATTCAACAATGCCTTTCCCTGTAGATCTTCCACGATCATCCACTATTACAACAGCCCTTTCAATAGGACCAAACTGGCTAAA
>NW_012098765.1:62675-73356 GCF_000951045.1 Mandrillus leucophaeus
CCGCCGCCTCCGCGCCTGTGGAAGCCGCCACCGCCACCGCCACGACTCCGGAACCGATCCCGAGACATCTCTGTGGTCAAGGGGCGGTTGAGGCAGAAGCGAAGAAGACGCTCAGGAAACGTGGAGGCCACCTTGCTTCTCACAAAATGGCGGATGACACAGGCCGTCAGGTCTTTCAACACAGATCAAAAAAAAAAAAGGGAGATTGGGGCCATGTTATGAGGACATTGCATGGCAGCCTACATAATCGGAACTTCATCCTACAGATAAGAGAAGTCACTGGAAAGCTTTGAGAAGGTCACAAACGTGACAAACAGCATTTCCAGGAACATTACTCTGACCAGTATTAGGCAAGATAAGTTGGGAAATGATCTTCAACTTTGGAAACTTAATAGAAATATCTAAAAGATCTATATTTCTTTTCTTTTCTTCTTATGTTTAATTTTGAAATAATTTCAGACTTTCTAAAATGTTCCAAAGATAGGCGAAGTCCTCACATGCTTTTCATTCAACTTCCCCAAATATTAACATTGTAGATATGCACCAATCAAAATCAATAAATGTGTATTAACAGTGTTAAATGAATGCCTGTGCAGACCTTATCCAAATCCCCTCTATCTTCTGACTAATGTCCTTTTTCTGGACCAGGATCCAATCTAGTGTCACATATTGCTCTTCATTGTACTGTTCTCTCAATCTCCTTTAATCTGGGAAACTTAGGATTTACCTTTAAGAGCTTCACATTTTTGAAGCGTATTGGTTAATTATTTTGTAGCATGACCCTCAGTTTGGACTTTTCTAATATTTTCTCATGATTAAACTCAGGTTATACACTTTGTACAAGAATACCACAGGCATGATTCTGCACGTTCTCCATCAATTATATTAGAATGCCCTAAGGTGTCGTTATCTCTTATTACTGGGGATGTTAACTTTGATCACTGGGTTAAAGTTCCTCCACTGCAAAATGACCCTTTTCCTTGAAAGCATTTTTAAGCAACCAATCCCTGGGCTACAACACACATCAGACAAATCAGATATGCTTGAGGGATGGCACAGGCATTGGTAGACTTTAAATGACCTACAAGTGACTCTAATCAGTATCCGGAGTTGAAAACCTATGGCTTAGACAGTGAAGATTAGAATCCTGAAAATCAGCTATGAGACAATTCCTAAGGCTTCTCTTTAAAAAAAATCTAATTTTAAACAAAAGCAAATACATCTGGCTTTGGTACGGACATATGGTAGAGAAATAGAGGAAAAATAAAAATCACCCGATGGGGAAAGAGATGAGTGAGTAGACTGCTGTCCAATTTCAAAAAAAAAAAAGGCAGAATCAGGTGTGGTGACACTTGTAATTCCAGCATTTTGGGAGTGAAAGTGGGCAGATAACTTGAGCCCAGAAGTTTGAGACCAGCCTGGGGTTTCAGCAGCCTGGGTGAAATCCCATCTCTACAGCAACAAACACAAAAAATTAGCTAGGCATGGTGGCACGTGCCTGTGATTCCAGCTAATCAGGAGGCTGAGACAGGAGGATCTTTTGAGCTCAGAAGCTTGAGGCTGCAGTCAATTATGATCTTGCCACTGCACTTCAGCCTGCCTATGAGAGTGAGACCCTCTCTCTTTAAATTAAAAACACACACACACACACACACACACACACATTAAAAATAGTGTTGTATGGTCAGACGTAGTACAAAAACTGCATCTTATTCTGTGATGTTTAGATGCTATAATTAAAACAGAACATGGAGGTGTTTCCATAGGAATAGCTGAAAGAGTCTTTACTTTTTATGCAGCTGCATCATATTCTATGGTGTAGATATAAGGTAATCTGTTGAATTATCATCGTGTTGGTGAAAGTCTAGGTTGTTCCCAATATTTTGCTGTTAAATAATACAGTGAATAACCCAGATTAGGTGTCATTTTTTATGACTGGGACTGTGATAAATTTTTCCCAGTACAGTTTGAGAGGCAAAAATATATCTATTTTAAATTTTGACAAGCATTGAGAAATTTTACTCTACAAGGTTTCCACAAATTTTTATGTTCCAAGAAAAGTAGGGGAGGGTAGTATCACCTCCGTTGCTCTCACACAAAGGTCCTGAATGACAGCACCTTTAGGGACACAAGTACATCGCCATACCCTTGGTGCCCACACAGAGCAGGGGCATCTGAATCCTGCGAAACTCCAGGAAAGGTGAGGGGGTCCTCTAGAGGACACCCTGCTAAGGATCAGAAAGGGGCCAAGGAAGTCCAGAGATTACAGCAGGTCTTAAACTAAGGGCATGTTCAAGTGGAGGGCATTAAAGTTCAAAGAGCAAGCTGAGGTGAGAAAGTGGTAGAGACTGAAGGAAGGAGAAGGTAAAAAGCTCCAGGGAAGCTAGGGGAGGCACATCAGGGCTCTCTACTCCTCCTCAGCATTGAACTTTGTAGTGGTCATACTGGTGGGGCTCTGTGAGCTCTAGAATGTTCAGCACTCTCTGGGGACTCTACCCATTCAAGGCCAGCAGGACTCCCTCCCCCAGCTCTGACAACCAGCAATGCCTACAGACTTTGCCAAATGCTTTTCCCAATGAAAAAATTGCCCCTGGCAGAAGCGTTAATCTACACTAATCTATAAAAGCAAATCACCACTAAAATCCATCACCTCTTGGTAGAAGAATTACAAGTGTGAGAGGGGTAAAATGGAGGTCTTCAATATCTACTGAAATGACTTTTACTTAATCAGCAATTTGATGTCCCAGAAGGCATGTTTAGAGGTGATGCCACATGGCTGCCTGTACCTCACAGCAGAAAGGGTATGGGTTTTCCAAGGGTCTGTAACCGTGAACCAGAAAGGTCTGGAACTATGAAAAGGAATGACACCCACTGGGTTACATTAGAAAGTGGGATGTAGGGAATTCTGTAGATATTGGGAGAAAAAAATACACAACATAAACCCAAACCCCATTCTGATTCTCTCACCATCTTAGGGCCATCTTGGCTATCTAAGAATGGTAGCATAGGGATTTTTGTAAATTTTCCAAATTGTATACTGTTGGATCATTTTTAAAATAGGAATAAATCCCAAACTGGACCAAGTAATTAGACACTCTGGAGTCTCACTTTTGGCCAGGAGAGCTGATAACATCCTGCTCCCCCTGGCCTGGACACTGTCTGGCTTAGGGACCTAAATGCTCTCTTTTTATGGAGAAAGGAGATGTTTTGAACATTCTCACCATTCACACATTCACCTCTCACACCTGTCGACCTCTCAAACCTCTTCCCCACTCCTGAATTTCATTCTCAGTTTACTGAGCTCCATTTCTGTCCCTCATCCATTCCAACAGGTGGTGGGTCCAGGTGGTGGCTTCTGCCATTGATTGTGTAAAAAAAAAAGAAGAAAAAAAAGACTTTTAAAATTACTTTCCCTGACACCTCCTTAAACTGACCTCTACCTGCAGCACCATGATCATTACCAGCAGCGTTTGGACACTTTATCTGGTAGTCCGATGCTTTCCATCTTTCATTAGGAAATGTGACTCTCTCCACCCTGCATAAAGATTTCCCAGTAGAAATCAACACAGAGATACTGCCTGTGTGTTCCCAAAGGAAATGGTTTCTATCAGAACATGTGAAAGCTGCAATTATAGAAAAGACCACGTAAAACATGCATTATGTAGATGATTCTCACCATTCCTTTAAGAGATACATTGTAAAACATGACATTAATTATTATTCTAGAAGAATAAAGCAAGCATACTGCTTTCATAAATTAATTTTAATAAGGTGGTTCCTCCCATGTGCCCAGGCTGGGACTCTGAATAAAATTCTCCATCTTCAGTGGCAATGCCTGAGAGGATGACATGGACTTAGGCCTGATATGCAACCATTGCTGTCTATCCTGCCCCTGATGCAGGACAGTACCAGCCCAGGGCCCAAATCTCCTGCTGAAGAACTGAGAGAGAAAATGGAATATCCAAAGCCTCTTACCTTTTTCCAATCCACTGCAATGGGTACCAGTGCAGTCCATTTGCCCCTGAGGACCCTCACTTGCTGGTCTTTGGCTTTTAAGAGTCAGACCTCACTGGCTTCTCTGGGTCCTAGCTGCTTTCACTCTGCTGAGTCCTGCTCTTTCCAATGGGGGTCACTCCCCTGCCAGGCATGTCCTCCAGCTCCAAATGACATGTCAGCCAACCCAGAACCAAGAGAATGAACAAAGATTTCAATATCTAGTGTGTCCAGCAGAGATGTAACCTGTACAAAAAATAAAGAAGTAGAGAGGCACACAGCTCCCCTGACAACATTGTGTCCCAAAACAATGTCTTCTGTGCCCCTCATTAAGGAGCTCACTGTCCCTCACCACATGGGAAAGTGCTTCCAGGGTCTCTCAATTCCTCAACGGGAGGCAACACACATTTCAACCCAGTACCTCAGCAAAGGAAGTGGTGATAATTTATCTACTTGTGATAAAGTTCCTGAAAAGATCCCTAGACTGCAAAATTCCCCTCTGAAAGATGACAGAAAGGGCTCTCCAATTTCAAAACATTGGCCTCCTTGCTTTTCAAAAAAGTGCCCTTGAAAGAGCCAAAACAATTTTGCCAAAAAAATTTGCAGAACTTGAACTTTCTTATTTGAAATCTCACAAGACATTACAACTATTAAAAACAGAAGCTTCTGGTGTAAGAATACAACTAGGGACCAAAGGGATAGAATTGAGAGTCCAGAAATAAATCCTCACCGTTATAGTTCACTGCTCTTGCATAAGGGTTTCAAGATAATTTAATGGAGGAACAATGATCCTCTGAAATAACGGTGCAGAAAGAACTAGATAACCACATGCAAAACAATAAACTTAGACAACTAAACTTCCAACCATATCAAACAATTATCTAAAAATGGATCAGTGAGCTAATTTTAAGATCCATAACCATAAAAACATCTTAGAAAAAGACATAGGGGTAAAACTTAATGACCTCAAGTGTGCCACGGATTCTCCAGCATGACCCAAATGCATGAGAAACAAAAAGGAAAAATAGATAAATTCAGCTAAAGACGCAAGCCTTTTGTGCATCAAAGGATATTATCAAGAAAATAAAAAGACCAAACACAGAATGAGACATAACAGTTGCAAATCACATAGACAATGGTTTCATGCCCAGAATATATAAAGAAGGGCTACAACTCAATAACAAAAAGATAAACCACCCAATTTATATAAATGGGCAAAGGAGTCAAATAGACATTTCTTCAAAGAAGATATGTAAATCATCAAGAAGCACCTGAAAAGAAACTCAACATCATTAGTCATTAGGAAAATACAAAGTCAAAGCCACAATGAGATCCCACACTACACCTACAAATATGACTACTATTCTTTTAAAATGTTAAATAACAAGTGAAAGCCTTATGTAGAATTTGGAATCCTCACACATTGCTGGTGAGATTATAAAAAGGTGCAACCACTAGGAGAAACAGTTGTGCTATTCCTCAAGAAGCTAATCATAGAATTCTCATATGAAACAGCATCCATTCCTAGGTATGTACCCAAAGAATTGAATCCAGGGACTCAAACAGGTACTTACATGGTAATGTTGATTGCAGCATTACTCACAAAAGATAAAATATGAAAACAATTCCAAATGTTCATCAACACATGAATAAACAAATGTGGTCACACATACAACAGAATGTCAATCTGCCATAAAGAGGAAGGAAGCTCTGACATCCGCTGTTACATTCAAGGACTTTGGAAACATTATGCTAAGTGAAATATGTCAGAAACAAAATAACATATTTGTATAATTCATATATGTATAATTCAAAATAACATATATGTATAATAATTTATATGAAACATCAAAAATAGGCAAATTCATAGAGACAAAGTAGAGATGATCAAAGTCTAGGGTAGAAAACACAGGGAGTTATTGTTTCAAAGATACAAAGTTTCAGTTTAAAATGAAAAAAAATTTTCTAGGAAAAATAGTGGTGGTGGCAAGTAAACCCTGTGTATGTGGTTAATTCCACTTGATTGCATATTTTAAAGTGGTTAAAATAGCACATTATTCACAGAACTGTGAAAAATGGATTTCTATTATTTACTTCACACAGGCTAAGATGTCTGTTATGGCAGCTGAAGCTCATGATCACATCATCTGACCCAGTGTTTTCAATGAAATGTATCAGTTTTTCAATCAAGCTAGCTGGAAGCTCCTGTGCCCAGAAGATCCAGAGATCCCAAAACAAGAGCTAAAGCAGGAGTTCAATCAGCAGAGGTCCCATAGGGTAGCCTCGATGTCAGGCCCCGGATGGCATGTGAGGCTATACTGACACAACCACAACATGAAAATGTGTTTTTACTACTTACAGGCACTGGGGAGCACTCGGCACACCTGGAAACCACAGATACAGATTCAGTGAGCCCGGGCAGGGAGGAGAGAAGACACTGGTAAGCCGATGGCTTTAGTAAGTCCAGGTGTTATCTGACAGGTTTCCAGCAGGGAGCTTTAATGGATGTGTGTAAAGCAAGCAGCAAACACTGGGACCAGGAGATCATGCTATGACTGAGAAGTGGTCACTTTAAATGTAAGGGCAAAAGTCAGAATTATCAGTTTAAAGAAAGCAGCTGGAGAGAGGGGAGCCCAGCACACCAAGTGGGAGAGATGCCTCTAAGATTTTATCTCTGGCCACCAACTGGAGAAACTTGAACCAGATACAGTATTGAAAACTGCCATGGTGAGCAAGGCCTGCCTCTGATGTGAGGCAAATAAACTTACACCTTAAAAAATGAATGCCAAGGCAGCATGACACTATAAGCACTTATGACACCCAGGGACAGCAGCAGGGTGTGGTACTGCACCCTGGAGTCAGAATCCTGGGTTCCGGACCCTTGGCTTGAGAAAATGAAAATGACTTGTCCCCGCTCCCCTGGAATTGATTCTCCCGCGTTGCTGCTCTGTCTTCTGCTCCCAAACCCATGTGCAGTGCACAGCCCTGGACATCAGTGTCCCCAGGGTATACACAGTGACCTCTACTACACACAAACACAAACTCACAGAAGGTGACAAAAATCTGCATTTGGGACAATCTGCCATTGTGAAAGAGGGAGAACAGTGAACGTAGAGCCACAGAGACTGGGACTCACGGGGCTGTAAGGTGATGGACCTGTAACATAACATATGTGTGACCTCGTGTGAAATGTGCAGATCCTTGTGGAATAAAACACGCAGCCTAGCCTGGGACTTTGGCCACCCACACTTCCCCTCCAGTCCACCAGAGGGCAGCAGAGTCCCTCCCAGCCTGGAGCCTTCCCAGGGGATGCAGACCACCCTCAGCAGAACCCATAGCCAAGCAGGGTCCACCCTCACCGGGATAACCTCGGCCCAAGTCCTAGCGCCCTCCGTGCTCCCACATGGACTCTATCAGCTCCTCCCTGACCTGGCGGCCGCCAACCTAACACCACTCCCTCTACAGGCAGCTCCTGCCCCACACACCTGCTCCTTCCCTGGGATCAGCTAAAAACACATCTCCCAGGGCAGCGCTGGTGCAGGTGACACCACACTGGGCGCTTTCCCCTCGTGACCTCTCTCCATCCTCATCAACTCTTTCTGTCACTGCTCCCTCAATGTCCGCCCCTGCTCCATGTGTCCTGTTCTCTGGGGCATCCTAGGCCAAGCCTAGCACTGACACAGAACAGCAGTTGCCTAAGGGCCCACAGATTCCCAGTCCGGCACCCTGTGACCTCTCTGCCCACTGCACCCCGTGGGGCGAAGAGCGCGTGTGATCGTCACACACAGGCACCATCCAGGATGTGTTCACCTACCCACGGTTATCTCTTGGGAAGACAGACCTCTCTTGTGTCCCTGCCGGGAGAAGAGGGTATAATTGTTCTTTGCTTCCACAACACAACTCACCCCCACCCGCTCTCTCAGGAGTGAGCAACGTCCCTCCAGAAAGGCTCTCTGGCGACTGCTTGTTCCTCCTCTACAGAGAGCAACTTGGCTAGGTCAAAACCCTCAGGACAGATCCCTGGGTATGTCAGCACATGGAGGGCTGAGCCCATCATGACCACAGAGTAAGTCAGGATGAATCTTTCCAGCTCTGAACCCCTGCTCTGTCCCAGGCTCCCCTTCCTGCATCTCAATGAGCCATGTTCCACGGAATTCTTGGGTAACACCCCACTTCCTCCTGCACCACCATGGGGAACGTGTGGTAATCATAGGACAATCAGCTGGACAGAAAAAGAGGACACCAAAGATGGTCAGGAAGAAATGAGAAACCCTGAGCTCCAGCTCAGCCACCAGACCCCAGAGAGCAATAAAGTGACTGAGAACTGTCCCTTTGACCATGGGACTCACAGCCCCCACTGAGCAACCACCACAGGCCTCTCCTCCCAAGAGGCATGAGAGATTCACCCTGCACACCTCCAGGAAGCATAGTTTCCTCTGAGATACCCAGGTCCTCAATGTCCAACCTTGGAAGCTGCAACCAAGCTAGACACAATTAGAGAAAGGAAGGGTCCCTGTCACCAGGCAACACACAGCTCACCCACAGCACAATGGGGTGTCCCTGTGACAGGGACCTGGTGCAGCTCCAGCCTCCTGCACTGAAGGGGAGAGCCAGATGGGGATGAAAGAGGGCAAAGGACGTGAATGTGCACCTAAACCCAGAGCCATGGGGACAGCAGGAGGCTGAGGCCCAGGACTGTGTTTGCCCAACCTACAGGTTATGTGTGTGACTGTGTGTGTCTGTGCGTGTCTCTTTTGGGTATGTGTTTTTGTTTCTGCACATAGTGTGCGTCGAGGTGTGGTGACAGAATCACTGCTGAAAAAGACAGAGGCCTCCACAATTCCCAGGGACTTGACACACAGACAAAAGGAAAAAGAGAAGGAGGGACAAGGAGGCAAGACTGAGAGGGGAGGGAACAGAGAGGTGTCCTGGGCACAGACCACGCCCATGAGCCTGAGAAGTGCTCCTGCCCCGGGAAGAGGCTCAGCACAGAAGGAGGAAGGACAGCACAGCTGACAGTTGTGCTCAGAAAGTTTCTGGATCCCAGGCTCATCTCCACAGAGGAGGACACGCAGGCAGCAAAGGCCATGGGGCTCCTCTCAGCCCCTCCCTGCACACTGCACATCACCTGGAAGGAGCTTCTACTCACAGGTGAGGAGAGAACTTCCTGGGAGAGGACAGGAGGAGGAAGCAGAATGATTGGATGGGGTTTCCTGGACAGGATGGCGTTCTAAGAAATAAAAGAAGCCAGCACTTTGGGAGGGTGAGGTGGGTGGATCGTGAGTTCAGGAGTTCAAGACCAGTCTGGTCAACACAGTGAAGCCCAGTCTCTACTAAAAATACCAAAAATTAACCAGGTGTGGTGGTGTGCTCCTGTAATCCTAGCTACTTGGGAGGCTGAGGCAGGAAATTTGCATGAACCTGGGAGGCAGAGGTTGCGGTGAGCCGAGATCACGCCACTGCACGCCAGCCTGGGCGACAGTACGAGATTCCATCTCAAAAAAAAAAAAAAAAAAAAAAAGAAAGAAAGAAAGAAAGAAGAAACAAAAAACAGGAAAGAAGGCTCTGTTGTAGCCTGGATAGGGGAAAATACACCACAGAGGGACAGGGGTCAAAACAGGAAAATCACATTGAATCAGAATTGGTAAGAGGTAGGAAAATCTCAAGTGTTCTGTTTTCCTGGTTAATCAACACTGGACACCACATTTTGTAAACTGATAATAATAACTATTATCAGATGACACTTCAAATGAAAATATAAGCAGGGCATGAAACACTGTCCTCAGCAAAAAACCTCAACAATTGGGAAAGAAAAAAGAAACAACCCAGGCATGGAGGGCCCTGGGAACTCTCACATCTCCAGAAGTCTGCAGCCTGTCCCAGGCACTGCGGTGCAACCAAGATCACAAAAGTCACTGTCCTCATGGAGCTCACACTGTCATGGGGAGGAAGACAGACATGCAAAGAGATCTAGAATGTGAGGTCAGGTGTTGATAAGAGCTGCGGAGGGAGCAGAGCAGGGAAAGGTCAGAAAAGGAAGACCCAGGGCCTCTGACGGAAGTATCAGGAAAGAAGTCTAAGGATGCCCTGATGTGAGCAGGACCTGAGGGCAGTGTGGAGGGAGCCATGAAGATCCCTGGGGAAGAGGATTCCAAACAAAAATGCCAAAGTCAGAAGGGTTGAAGGAATGGGGGTCATGCTGCTGACCTTCACCCAGTAGGACAGTAGGACACACACACACACAAACACACACACACACACAAAGGGTTGTGTGTGTGTCCTACTGTCCTCCTGGGGTGTGTGTGTATCTTCAAGGCTGATGATTGAAGAGATCTTCTCAGGACCCAGGGCCCAATGCTTTCACCCCCATACATAGGTCTCAATATTGACTGATGCTCTCTCCACCTCCTAGCATCACTTTTCATCTTCTGGAACCCACCCACCACTGCTCAAGTCACGATTGAAGCCCAGCCAACCAAAGTTTCCGAGGGGAAGGATGTTCTTCTACTTGTCCACAATTTGCCCCAGAATCTTACTGGCTACATCTGGTACAAAGGGCAAATAACGGACCACCACCATTACATTACATCATATGTGATAGACACTGAAACAATTATATTTGGGCCTGCATACAGTGGACGAGAAACAGTATATTCCAATGCATCCCTGCTGATCCAGAATGTCACCC
>NW_012098765.1:73792-76172 GCF_000951045.1 Mandrillus leucophaeus
CTGTCCCTAAATCCTTACTCCAGATAAAGCTGAGGAGCCTGTGCCATGGCTGGGTTGTGGCAGGGCTTACTGGGACCAAGGATTCACCAGCTGTTTGAGGACTGTGTCTCCTGGAGCTGCTCACCAGCCAGGGCTCAGCCCTCAGAGCCTCATCTAGGCAAGGACAGAGTTTTCTTCACCTGAGACTCAGAGTGGAGAGGACAGAAAGACAAGCTTTGCAGGCCATCAGTCAACTGCCTTGTGTGGCTTAGGACACTCCATAGAAAGTCTAATGTCCCCAGAAGCAGAAACAGAAGAGAGAAAGTGTACCTGGCAGCAGCTTGTCCACAGGGATCTGACCTAAAGGTGCTCTCTCATGGAAGTGAATAATAATAAATGCTGTTTGTGTGAACACCTCCACTGTGCCAAGCATTAGGTCAGGTGACTGTGAAGAATTTAAAATTTATTCACAGATAGCATGAAAAGCCACAATGCATTTGCCACTTCGCTTTTATGACAGAGAAAACTGAGGCACAGGAAGGCACAGTCACTGAACCAGAGTCACACAAACACAAAAGGCAGATCAGGGACACATGAGGTCTGTCTGCAGCCACAGGCCCATCCTCTCCTCCACCAGAAGTGAGAAATTACTGGGATCCAAGGACCCCATAGTCATTTATTGGCTCAAATCCTCTCTTCTTAGGCATCCAAACCTCAGAGGAGTGAGAGCAAATGGTCAGCTGATTAGTCTGCACTCCAGAACTAAATCACCTGCCTCAACTGTCAGAGTCAGTGCAAAAAATGTTCAGGCCTCCCCCTCAGATCTTAACCCCTATCACTGAACCTGAAATCCTGTTTCCCAAAGTGTCCATGTCACTGGCATGACAGGATAAAGGAGAGGACCTTGTTTTCTTTCCGCACTCACACCCTGCACCAACACGGGCCCAGTGAGAGACACACACTCAGGTGCTCTCGCATAACAAATGAAGGAATCGAATGAAGAAATGAGTGATCCATAACCTCTTTAGAGACTGGATCTCAGATATAGAATCCTAGGAGGTTCTAGCCACACCTGTCCCCTCTCCTTCAGAGGCTGACGCCCATATTTCATCCCCCGACAACCTCTTGCCATTAAAGACACCCCACCTCATGTAACTCTGAAGCTCCTTGGGCACTGGAGGGTTTTCAGGGTTGCCTGGTCCTGGACTGTGGAAATGGGGACACCTAGTCCCTGGGGTCTCTGAAGTCACTGTAGGCCCCACTGTTCACTGCCATGCTGTCTCTGCCTCGCTCTGCTTCTCTGTGTCCCTCATCTTTCTCCCACTTCATTCTACCTGGCAAGCCCTGTCCTGCACAGCTTCTTCCTCCACCCCTAGGCCTTCCCCAGACACTCCCTCTAACTAGGCTGACTGTTCTGTTCCCTTCCTGCTAACACTGTGGAACGGCCCACCTCCCAGGAAATGGGAAAGGCACAGAAATCACCCGGAGTTGCCACTACTGCCAGGCTTCATCTTGAGCCAGTGTCCCCAGGTCACTAAGAGAATGAGCTTCCACTGTATCCCCACCCAGGGCTCTTTCCTTTGTGAGTCTGTTCTGTGGACAAGACCATGGGACAGGGATAGACACCTCCTCCATCCACTCTTACAATTCCCAGACAAGTTCTTCTGGCCTCCTGCACAAACAAAACCAATTTATCCAGAAGGTGATTTGCAGTAAAGAAAGATTTTAATGACTCCAAGTCTGCCAAACAGGAGGATGGAGGTTTATTATTACTCAAATCAGCCTCCGTAGTGGATCAGGGGTTAGAGATTTTCAAGGATAGTTTCAGGGGCACAGGAGTAAAAAATGGGTACTGCTGATTTTTTGAGGATGGAATCATGCGGGCGGAGGGAAATGATCTGTTTGTGCTTGAATCTGACTCTAGATGGGGACCACGTGACTGGCTGAGCCATTAGTCATGAGTATGGATGAGATCAGCGGGTTGACAGAATGCAAAGAATCAGAAACATCTCAAAAGACCAATCTCAGGTTCTACAATAGTGATGTTATCTATAGCAGCAATTAGTTACAAATTTTGTAAACTCTGGCCAAATGACATTTCAGCAGTAAGAGATTATAGAAACTGTGCCTCCATTTTAGCAGAATTCAGTTCCCTCCTATAATCTTAGTCTCATGGTCTTTCACCAGTTTTACAAAGGCAATCCCCGGGCAAAGTAAGGGTATTAGTTTTATGGAGGAAATATTTTTCTTCCTTCAAAATTAAACCATAAACTAAATTCCTCCCATGGTTAGCCTGGCCTATGTCCAGGAATGAGTGAGGACAGCCAGCCTGAGACTAGATGCCAGATGGAGTCAGCCATGTCAGTTTGCTGTCACTGTTGTAATCTTTGCACTGACTCAC
>NW_012098765.1:77572-89564 GCF_000951045.1 Mandrillus leucophaeus
TCTACTAAAGGACTTGCTAATTTCAAATCATCTTTGGCATCTTTCTTTGAGCATGTGATCCTGCTGGAATTCATGGCACACCTAAAATTTAATTGGTTATCAAGACAAATACTACTATCAGCAATTGATCTTAGATGTTTGGACTATCAGTAAAACTTTCCACTTATGACAACATTTTAATGTTTCCCCCAAATCTTTTTTTGTTTTGTTACTAGAGTCAGAACATAACATGAGGTCTAAACTTCTGACAACATTTTATGCAAAAATTACAGTATTACAAATTGAGCATCCCAAATCCAGAAATCCAAAATCTGAAATGCTCCAAAATCCAACACTTCCGACCACTGATGTGATGCTAGAAAGAAGTGCTCACTGGAGCATTTTGGATTTTAAATTTTTCAGAGGTAGGATGCTAAACCAGTATATCTACGGCAAATATTCCAAAATAAAAAAAAGTTAGAAATCCAAAACACTTGGTTTTAAGCATTCTGCATATGGAACACTTTATCTGTATGAACTATAGGCATGAAGCTGTACTGGAGATCTCCCGAACCTCCTCATCCTGCGTAACTGAAACCGCACATCCACGGAACCATGCCCTATTCCCCCGACCCCAGCTCCTGGAAACTATTATTCTACTCTCCGATTCATTCTGGAATCCACTGAGATGAGGTACATAGAGTAGTCAAACTCACAGAATCAGAGAGTAGAATGTCTAATGAGAGAAAGTATCTGTAAGACTTCTTCCCAAACATTGGTCTAATAGCCACCAAACCCGTGTGGTCCATGAGGGCCAGATTTCCGTCATCACTTCAAGTTCGGTCTTTCCACCAATCAGTTCTGCATTTGCAAACATCCACATGTATTTCTAGAAAGATACACATGGTAATCACCTGCCCTCTACAGGGGGAAGGGAACATCAGGGATACAGGACAGGGAACGTGGTCTTGGTCCAAAGCTATCAGCTCTTGCCTGTCGCCTTCACTTTTTGTAGGTCATCCCATGGACTCTGCTCTATCTTTAGAGATCACTGGCTCAAGTCAGTTCACTATGAGACAGCTGGGAATACTGCCCCAACTTCTGGCTCCACTGCCTGATGACTGAACTGACCTCCAGGCTTGACTCTGGTCTCCCCTGTGTTATTTCTGCTGAAGTACACAATCACAGGCCAGGCTTCCCAGTACCCAAAGGGTTTAAGGACAATGCGAAGTTCCATCATCTATCTCTAGGATGTCCTTGGAAAGGGAATGTGCAGAGAAAGCATACCTTGGGGGACAAAGTAAGACTGAAACTAAGAAGATTCCAGCACTGCATGCTCCAGGTGAGGACCCCAAGGTGGGCTAGGCAGGCAGTTGGACAGGGAGGGACTCAGAGAGGCACCAGGGGCTGTGACTGCTGGTCCCATATCTTTCCATGACCCAATGCTGCTGTTCAATTCACACTTGAGAAAGTCTGTGCTTCTCCCACATAAAGCAGGCAGCCTCACAATCTCTGAGCCCTCAGATTGCCATGCATCTGTCTTGTAACACATAGTCCTGCCATGGGCTTTTAAGGACTGGGGTAGGCTGAGAGGTGGGAAAGGCTATCTCTGATTGAAAAATGTCTTTGGGGGAATCAAAGGTGCCACACAGGGAAATCTTCTCTCTGTTATCTGCACAGTGGAGACTCCCAAGCCCTACATCTCCAGCAGCAACTTAAACCCCAGGGAGGCCGCGGAGACTGTGATCTTATCCTGTGATCCTGACACTCAGGATGTCAGCTACTCGTGGTGGATAAATGGACAGAGCCTCCGTAACAGTCGCATGTTGCAGCTGTCCAAAAACAACAGGATCCTCACTCTATTTGTTGTCACAAAGGATACTACAGGACCCTATGAATGTGAAATGAAGAACCCAGTGAGTTCCAGCCGCAGTGACCCAGTCACCCTGAATCTCCTCTGTGAGTATCTTCTGTTCCTCTGTGAGCCAGGCTGCCATCCCAAATACACATGGCCAGAGGCCAGGCCTCTCAGTCCCTCTCAGGTGCAAGTACGGAGACTTTTACCCCTGGACATCAAAGCTGGCCATGACTACTAAGAGTAGGCTTATACTTGATCAACAGTGGGAGAGAAAAGGCTGCTCCTGTCATGGGAGAATCAGGTTCCACAGCTTATGATAGGAAAAACAGGTGAGCGCCTCAGGCTCCAGACCAGTGAACACAGCAGGGATTTGGCTGGGACTTTAATGTTGTGATTTAGCTCACAGGGTCACTGTGACCCTTCCACAGACCAGGATTTTCCCTTCCCTTTGACAACATCAGCTGTGACTTTATTCTCTTTGCTCCAGATGGCCTGGATGCCCCCACCATTTCTTCTTCATACACCTATTACCATACAGGGGAAGTCCTCAAGCTCTCCTGTCTCACAGACTCTCACCCACTGGCAAAGCATTCTTGGCTGATTGATGGGAAGTTCCAGCAATCAGCACAAGTCTTCTTTATGCCCCAAATCACTAAAACATATAGAAGGTGCTATATCTGGTTCATCCATAACTCAGCCACTGGTGGAACAAATCTCATAATCAAGAGGATCATAGTCCCTGGTAAGTGGATCTCTGGAGCATTGGCAATATGTTTTCCAGTGAAGCCTATCTGGCTATCAGGGAAGAGCCGTGTGTCCTCTGCAAAGGGAGAGGGAAAATCAAAGTCCCAGGACAGGTAATATGTTTCTGCTTCAAAACCACCAGCTTTTGCCTGTACCCTCCACTCATTCTAGATCATTCTTTAGAGTATGCACTAACAATGAACAATGTGAATGGAAATTCTTTCTGAATTTCCATTCACATTAACATCAAAAAGAATAAAATATTTTGAAATAAGTTTAACCAAAAAGGTCAAAGGATTATACCCTGAAAACTACAAAATATTACTGAAAGAAATTAAAGATAACATCAAGATAGGGAAAGACATTTCATTTTCACGGATTGGAGGAATCAATATTGTTAGGAAAGCAATACTACCCAATGTGAGCTCCAGATTCAACACAACTCCTACCAGAATCCCAGTAACATTTTTTGTAGAATTACAAAAATCTGTCCTAAATCTGACCTGACAGGCTCTTATTAATGATGGCCACAAAAGAGACACTGAGAAAAAGATGCAACCATGAAAAGTTGTAAACTTTTGATGACATACAAAATAGCAATCAGCCTCTCTCACATATCAAAGCCTTCAAAAATATACGAGTGCAGCATGGCCAGTATGGAATTGCCCAAAAACTAATCACAAAGCTAGAAATGTGGTGAGAAAAAAAAAAAAAAAGAGCAAGAATTTATTTGGCTTATCACCTCCCACTTTGGCATACTAATCTGATACTGAAAAGAAATGTTCACTGGAGCATTTCAGATTTTGAAACCTTCAGATTTGGAATGCTAAACCAGTAACTGCACGACAAATATTTCAGAATCAAGAAATGTCAGAAATTCAAAACACTTTTTGCCCGAAGTCTTATGCATAAGAAATACTCAATTTGTGAGAATTGTAGGCATCAAACTGTACAGCAGATCTCTAGAACCTCCCAGTCTTGTATAACTGAAACTGCTCACCCATGAACAACTTCTGATTCTCCCCACTCCCAGTTTCTGGCAACCAACAGTCTCTTCTCAGATTCACTCTGGAATCCACTTACATGATGTCCCTAGAGTAGTCAAACCCATGGAATCAGAGAGTAGAGGGTCCAATGAAAGAAAATATTCAAAACTTCTCCCCAAATTTGTCTCATATCCATCAAACACACATGGTCCATGAGTACCAGATATCCAGCACTTCATTCCCACCCTTTCCACCAGTCCGTTCTGCTTTAGCAAATGTCAACATGTGTTTCTGGAAAGATCCGCATAGTCTTCACCTGTCCTCTGCAGGAGAGGAAACTTACAGAACCCAAAACAGGGAACATGGTTCTGCTCGCAAGCCACCAGCTCCTGCCTGACCCCTTCACTCTTTCTAGATCACTCCTTGCACTCTGCTCTATCTTTGGAGGTCACTGGCTCAAGTAAGTCATCGTGAAACACCTGCAGAAAACTGCCCCACCTTGTGCCTACACTGCCTGATGACTGAACTGACCTCCAGGCTTGACTCTGGTCTCCCCTGTCTTATTTCTGCTGAAACATCCAGTCCCAGGCCAGGCTACTCAGTATCTTCAGGGTTTCAGGACAATGGGAAGTCCCATTATTACTCATCTCTAGAATATCCTTGGAAATGGAAACTGCAGAGAAATCACATCTAGGGGGGCAAAGTAGGATGGAATTTGGAAGGGGCCCAGCAGTTGCACATTCCAGGTAAGGAACCCAAGGTGAGCCAGCCAGTCAGCTGATTAGAGAGGGACTGGGAGGGGTACCAGGGACTGTGACTCCCACTGATGTATCTGTCCATGACCCAACACTGCTGCTCAATTCACACTTGAGAAAGTCTGTGCTTCCCTAAGACAGAGCAGGCGGCCTCACAGTCTTTGAGCCCTTAGATCATCATGCATGTGTCTTGTGACACATGCACCAGCTATTGACTTTCAAGGACTCAGGAGGGCTGAGAGGTGGGAGATGCCAACTCTGATTGAAGGATGCCTGTGGAGGAATCAAAGGTGCCACACCGGACAATCTTCTCTCTGCTGTCCACACAGCAGAGCTGCCCAAGCCCTACATCACCAGCAACAACTTCAACCCCATTAAGAATAAGAACGCTGTAACCTTAACTTGTGAACCTAAGACTCAGGACTACACCTACATGTGGTGGGTAAATGGTCAGAGCCTCCTGGTCAGTCCCAGGCTAAAGTAACCCGGTAAAAACAGGATCCTCATTCTACCCAGTGTCACAGGAAATGATACAGGACCCTATGAATGTGAAATATGGGACCGAGTTGCTAGCATCTGCAGTGACCCAGTCACCCTGGATGTCCTCTGTATGTTTGTTTCCTCTGTGGGCCAGGCCACCAGCTTAAATCCAAACGACCAGAGACCAGACATCTTAGTCTGTCTCAAGTCCACTTACAGACAATTTTATTTCTGGGCACCTGAGCGGGACATGACTCCCTGCCCTGGGAAAACCTGGGTAGGCACAGCCTTAACGAAGAATATAAGGGGAAGGGATGCTCTTGTCATGGGAGACTTGGGGTCTACAGCCTGTGATAGGAGAAACTGGTGAATACCTCAGGCCTTGTCTCAGTGAACACAGAAGGGGTTTGGCTGGGACTTGAGGGTGTGTCTTGGCTCAGGGGGACACTGTGTCAATTTAAGAGACCAGGAGCATCCCCTTCCCTTGGACGACATCACCTGTGGCTTTATTCTCTTTACTCCAGATGGTCCACACATCCCCAGCATTTTCCCTTCATTGACCGACTACAGTTCAGGACAAAACCTCTACTTGTACTGCCTCACGGACTCTAATCCACTGGCAGAGTACACTTGGACGATAAATGGGACGTTTCTGCAAACAGGACCAAGGATCTATATCCCCCAAATTACTACAAAGCATAGCGGGCTCTATCGTTGCTCTGTTCGTAACTCAGCCACTGGCAGCGAACGTTCTACATTCAAGACGATCAGAGTCTCTGGTAAGTGGGTCCCTGCATCACTGGCAATAGGGTTTTAGGTGGAGTCTATCTGACTTTCAGAGAAGAGTCAGGAAAACATTTTAATTCCCAGCCTGTGTCCCATGGGCAGAAGCAAATCCTACATTCTCCTCCTGAACCCTCCCAAATTGTCTCTACAGACTCTTCTCCTTGTTTTCCTGTTTTCTCATGGCTGACTTTGCGTTCAGTCTGACAAGGGTAGGGAGGGGGCTTTGTCAGCCCTGAGCCCTATGTGGTGGAGGAGACTTCACAGAGGGACAAGAAGGAGAGTCCTTAAGGCCACGTTGCTTCTCGCTGTCACCAACACATCTCTTTCTTCCACGTCTTTGTTTCCTTTTACCTACTCCATGAGCTACAAGGAACATCTGAGACTTTGAAACAAGCTCACATTTTTCCCCCAAATGAGAGGAGGAAGCCCCTTGGATGAGGGAGGAGCAGCTCAGACTGCTCCCTAATCTGCTCTGGGCTTCTCTGGTGACTGGCCCTGCCTGACTCCACCTGGGGTGAGACCAGCATGTGTGGAGAAAGAGCCCTGGTGACCTGTCCTGAATTCGGCTAAATCGAACTGCCAGTTGAAGTGAAGCATAGGCTGCAGGGAAATAAGAAGAGAGGGAGCCTCGGGGAAGACTCTTGAGCTGTGTCCTGGCTCTGAAGTCACCGGCTGTATGAGGCTGTGGGCACTGCATGTGGCACACAGCACAGAGGACAGTGAGTGATGCACACTTGAATAAATAGGGAGATTCACCTCTGGGGGTCTGCATGGCAGGAAAGGGGCAGTGAAAAAAGTGTGTATTTATAGAGTGTAAGACTTCCAGGACACTTTATATATATCTAATACAAGACTTATCGTTAACTATTTCTACGTGTGCAATTTAGTGTTGTGTAACCATCACACTATCCATTTCCAGAACTTTTTCCTTTTACCATATTAAACCTCTGTACCCAATAAACAGTAACTCTCACTTCTTCTCCCCCTATGCCTTAGCACATACCATTCTACTTTCTGTCTCTATGTAACTGGCTATTCTATCTTGTATAAATGGAATTATAGAATAATTATCCTTTCGTGTCTGGCTAATTTCAGTTAGCATAATGTCTTCAAGGTTCATCCACTTTGCACGATGTATTGGAATTTTATTCCTTGTAGAGGTTGAATAACATTTCGATGAAGAGATATACCTCATTTGCCTACCCACTTATCTTTCAATGGACTTTTCCGTTGTTTCCAATTTTTGGCTATTGTGAGTAATGCTTCTCTGAACATCAATGTGCAAATATTTGTTCAAATTTCCTTCCATTCTATAGGCAGTATGTCCAGAAGTGGAATTGCTGGATCGAATGGTAATTTATTGTTTAATTTTTTGAGAAACAGCCACACCACTTTTTACAGTGGCTGTAACATTTCCCATTCCCATCAGCAATGCACTAGAGCTCCAATTTTTCCATCTATTTGAAAACACTTGTTTTGTGTTGCTGTCATTGTTGTTTTTCAAAGCCATCCTAAAGTGTGTGAGGTGGTGTCACATTGTGGTTTTGATTTGCATATCTCTACATATTCATGACGCTGAGGAACTCTGCATGGGCTTATTGGATATTTGCATATCTTCCTTGGAGAAAACTCCGTTTTAATCCTTTGTTCATTTTTTAATTGGGTTTTTGGATGTTTGCTGTTGTTGGCTTGTAGTTTTTCATGTATTCTGGAAATTAATTTCTTATCACACTTATAATTTGCAAATATTTTTCTTATTTCATGGGTTGCCTTTTTACTTTCTCGATAATGTTCTTCAATGTATAAAAGGTTTTGATTTTTATGAAGTCCAATTTATCCATTTTATTTGTTGCCTATGCTTTTGTTGTTACAACCAAGAAATCGTTGTGAAATCCAGTATCATGAAGTTTTTCTCCTGTTTTCATCTAAGTTGTGTAGATTTTGCTCCTACATTTAGATCCTTGATCTATCATGGGTTAATTTTTGTATATGATGTCAGGTAAAAGTTCCACTCATTCTTGCCCTGGGATATCCAGCTTTTCCAATATCATTTGGTGAGAACACTGTCCTTTCCCCATTGAACGATCTTGGCACACTCAATGAAAATCATTTGGCCATATATGCAAGTATTTCTTTCTGGGCTCTCTGTTCTATCTTATTAATTTCTAAGTCCTCCTTTATGCCAGTACCACACTGTATTGGTTACTTGGGCTTTGTAGTAAATGCTGGCATCAGGAAATATGGGTTCTCCAGCCTCATTCTTCCTCTTCAATGTTGTTTGTCTCTTAGAGTCATAAGATTCAATACATATTTTAGGACGGATTTTTCTTTTACTGCAAAAATGTCACTGAGATTCTGATAGGAATTGTATTGAATCTGCAGCTCATTTTGGGTGGCATTGTCCTACTGACAATAGTGGGTCTTCTAATTCATGAAAACAAAATGTCTTTCATTTTATTGATGTCAACATTAAGCAATATTTTATGGATTTCAGGTATTATCATTTCACCTCTTTGATTAAACTTATTCCTAAATATTTTCATCTTTTTGATGTTAATAAAAATTAAAATGTTTTTCTTAATTTCCCTTCAGATTGTTCATGGTTAGTGTGTTGAAATACAACTGATGTTTGAATGTTGATTTTGTATTGTGCAACATTACTGAATTCATTTATTAATTCTAATAGGTTTGTTCCATCTTTAGGATTTTCTACATATAAGTTCGAGTCGTCTGTGAACAGAAATAATTTTACTCCTTTCTTCCAATTTGAATGTCTTTTTAAAAATTCTTGCCTAATTTTCCTGACCAGACAATTCAATACTACATTGAATAGAGTTGTCAAAAGCAGCATCCTTGTCTTGTTCCTGCTCATACAGGAAAAGCTTTCAGTCCTTCTCCATTGAGTATGATGTTAGCATTGGGTTTTTCACATATTGCCTTTATGTTGAGGTAGTTTCCTTCCATTCTTAGTTAGAATGCTTTTATTATGAAAAAATACTGAATTTCATCAAATGCTTTTATTGATTCGTCTTATTACTGATTATAGTTCTATTCATAGTTTTGTGTTTTTCTAGGAACTTATCTATTTCATCTAGGTTTTCCAATTTATTGGCATACAATTATTTACAGTACATTCAGAATCATCATTTTATTAGAATTGGTAGTAATCACTTCACTTCATTTTCTTTTTTCTTTTTCTTTTCTTTTTTTTAAGAGAGATAGAGATGCTCTCACTTTGTAGGCCAGCCAGGCTGAAATACAGTGGCGTGATTGTGGCTTACTGCAGCCTCAACATCCTGGGCTCAAGCTATTCTCCTTCTTCAGCCTCCCAAGATACTAGGACTACAGATGCATGCCACCATACCCAGCTAATTGGTTTTTAAATTTTTTTTGTAGAGGGAGGGTCTCCCCAGGTTACCTACGCTGGTCGAAACACCTGGCCTCAAAAAATCCTCCCATTGTGACCTTCCAAAGTACTAGGATTAAAAGATGACCCACCATGCTCGGACTCCATTTCCATTTCTGATTTTAGTAATTTTAATTTTCTCTCTTTTTTTCTTAGTCAGTCTAGTTAATGGTCATCAATTTTGTTGATTTTACTTTGAAGAATCAACTTTGGTTTCATTAATTTCCTCTATTCTTTTTCCATTCTCCATTTTATTTTTATCCACTCTAATCCGTATTGTGTCCTTCAGTCACTGTGCTTGGGTTTAGTTTGTTCTTCTTTCATATCCTGAAGTAGGAGAGAGCTTGCTTCATACCATTCTTTTAAAGGTTTCATGCAGCTAATGAAACAAGATGCCACACACAGACGAATCAATGTCAGCTGCTATATTACTACCATCATCATTAGCCTTGAGGTCAAATAGTCCTAGAATCAAATCTCAGATCCACCTATTACTAGCCATATGACACCAGGAGAGATTTTACACTATTCTAAACTTGTGTCTTTTCATTTTCAAAATGGAAATAATGTCTACCTGACAGTGTTAGTGTGTGAATTAAATGAGGTACAGGTAAAGTATTTAGCACAGGACCTGGCACATAGGACGTACCTCTCAACAGTACCTATTTCCATATGTATATAGAAAAAGAGGTTCCACATAAAACACTAGGACATGACTACTGACTACTTGTGGTAGAGAAAGGAAAAAAGCTAAGTGCAAAGAATCAAGTCTGGTCTGTTACTTTTTACCAACTGAGATGTATCCATTTTGGGATTGGACATATGAGATAATTTATCATGGAAGATACCTGTGAGGGAATGTGGGGCAGGCGTGAAGGTAGTATGGGAGAACCCACAGACCCCTATGCAAAGTTGACTTCTGTGTAAAAGAAAGAGAAAGAAGTTTTAGGTATCAATGCAGTTCTAAGAGAGTTTCTGCAACGCTAATAGGGAATCCTCCAACCAGTCACCCATTAAAGTTAAAGAGAGCCTCAGAGAACTAGGCTTGCTTTCGCGCCCTTGCTGGGAGCCTGTGGGAAGGAAGCTTTCTGTGCAAAGGAGGTGGTGAATTTGAAATGCACTGACCTGGGCATTCTGTCAATCAGGTCCCTGCCATGGACACCTGGCAGGGTCTGATTCATGGTTGCCACCACAGAGACACTGAGAAAAAGATGCAACCATGAAAAGATGGAAAGGTGGAAAGTTCTAATGACATAGAAAATAGCAATCAGCCTTTCTCACATCTGAAAGTTTTCTGAAATATCTGAGTACAGTAGAGAAATGACAGAGGACTGAGCACCAAACTAGAAACATGGTGAGAGGGGAACAAAACTGCAGGAATATAATCATCTCCCATCAACTTTCCAACAGAAATAATGTATTCCTTGAAGAAACAGTTATAGAATACCTCATGTTACATGATTGTTCTTGAGGCTCCCCCCTGTAAAATAACGTCACCTCCATTCCTTCTTTTCTTTTCTTTCCATGACAGCTCGTTCAGGAATAGGACCTGCATCCTGGTCATAATCCGATATAGCAGCCGTGATGTCATTTCTGTATTTCAGGAAGACTGACAGGTATGATGGCCTTTTCTCTTGTCCTGTTTCCTGCAGAGTTGACTGCCATGCTTGAAGGGAGAAGACTTATTTGCCTGTATCTGGGACTGGATCTCCTCCTTCCTCCACCAAACTCCTGCTTCTCAGCACTAATTCCTGCAGTTCCCTTTCTCCCTGGCCTTTATGCTCCCTGTACCCCACTGTCTTTTAGACATAATTATCTCCAGCCTCTGCTCATTTGTTTCTCAGATTCAAATGAGAAACACAATTTCACATTGTGAAACCCTCTTCATTATTTTTCACATCTCTCAATAGTGTAATTCTCTCCATTCCCATAAAGCTCAACCACTTCTCAAAGTGCTGCTTGACTTCTTGTCTCCAGACTTTGAAACCTTCCTTGCATAGGACTACCTTTCTAAAATCTAGTTAATTCACTTAATCAGGAATCTCCAGGCATCTCCTTTACCCTGTTTGGTAACTTCACATTTCTTCTATTTACTAATCCTTCTCACTTCCATTACCTCTACTTCCTAGTATAATTTCTACATCCTAATTAGAACTGTCTTCCTACACATCCCTGTGCCATCACCCACACAGACATAAAATTCTTAATTCCAATGCTATGCCTAAAAACAGGATGAACTCCCCTCCACCATCTGCACTACAGACTTAACCACAACCTTCATCACAAGCAATCTCTGACCTCGTGGAGAACAAAGACTTTAGGGTTAGCCTGTGAACCTGAGACTCAGAACACAACGTATGTGTGATTGAGACCTTTTCCTGATGACCAATTCACGTGTTCAAAAAAGATATAGAAACGAAGAAAGCAAGGTCCCTACCCCAGGAGACATAAAGCCTAAGACAGGAAATGAGACCTGAAAATAATCATGATACCAAAATAGAAAAAAGTGAAGGCCACAATAAACCAGAGAAATCTGATGTGAAATATAGCTACACATTGGAATCACTGGAAAACATTTTAAAAGTGGATGCTCAAGCCCCATGCATTAGCAGGAAATGGCGTGAACCTGGGAGTCGGAGCTTGCAGTGAGCAGACATCATGCCACTGCACTCCAGCCTGGGCAACAGGGCAAGACTCCATCTCAAAAAAAATAAAAATAAAAATTAAAAAAATTAAAAAAATTAGTATTCTAAAAACTATGAAATTTCTGGAAATCAAATATGTTATCAGTCATCGTGTCATATGCCACAGAAGTAACTAGATTTCTATGTGAGCTGTGTCTTTACTATAGTCAACCTAATAAAAACCTCATTAGATTTTTAACCATAGTCATTTTAAATCTTTGTAATTTCCAGACAGTTGCTTTGATTCTTCCTTGAAGTATTTATAATCCGCTACAGTCCAAAATTGCTTTTTCTTTGAGGAGATATATGGAAAA
>NW_012098765.1:94535-96716 GCF_000951045.1 Mandrillus leucophaeus
TATAGGCATGCGCCATGACACCAGGCTAATTGTGTATTTTTAGTAGAGACGGGGTTTCTATATGTTGGTCAGGCTGGTCTCGAACTCCTGACCTCGGGTGATCCACATGCCTTGGCTTCCCAAAGTGCTGGGATTACAAGCATGAGCCACCACACCTGGCCCACACATTTTTACATAACAAGAGATCCTTTAGTCCACCCAAAAACTGCCCTTAGCTGCATCTTTAACTCAACTTTTTCATCAAATGTATGGAGTATTTTTTAGGCTTCTACTTCTATACTTGCCTATCCTTCTCACTCCCTGTTTTAATTTAACATAGACATGCAATGCTAGAAAATAGAATTGCTCTCTACTAGCTAAACAAGTGGGAGCCTGTGCAGTTTCTGACACTTCTTCTTGCACATGGATAAACACATCGGGTATTATAGAGACTCAGTTGTAAAAATCAACAAATGTGCTGCCTTGTTAAAATGACTAGTTCTTTGATCTATTCTATTGTACTTGGTTTGCATCTTGCCTAAGGTGCATATTCCAAACTCTTGATATTTTCATCCTGATAGTCATGCTGGTAGTTTCCCTCATGTGGTGCAATCTACATTTTTATTTGCGTGCAAATATTTGTGTGCAGCCATTCTTCAAATATCGAATTATTTCTGTTGGGTTGGAATTCAAAAACTCAAGGAAATGTGTGGTTTATGGGCCGGGCGCAGAGACTTACATCTGTAATCCCAGCACTTTGGGAGGAAAAGGCAGGCGGATCACAAGGTCAAGAGGTCGAGACCAGCCTCGTCAATATGGTGAAACCCTGTCTCTACTAAAAATACAAAAATTATCCGGGTGTGGTGGCGCGCACCTGTAGTCCTGTAGGGAGACCCCCTGAAACTACTGCTATGGAATAAAAGATGAAATGGTCCTGATTATTGTAAATACAAAATTGCATGCAGGATTGTGTAAAGACAATGCCAGGATGGGCTGCCAGAATGAGCCAACAGCGCGTGATGTTCTTCCCCCTGCAGAGAGCCTATAAACGGACATGTATTCAGGGAGGTTTCACATCACCAAGATTCCTATCCCAGAAAAGCAGATGTTCATAGCTCTGGAAATGGAATGCCACCCTTGTGGAGAGCCTATTAATGGACACATGAGGGGCACCTGTTCATATGGATAAGATAGGATTGTGAACGTACTTATCTTGCCATGGCTCTTCTAGGTCTCTTTAGGGTTTAGACATACTCCCTTCTGAGAATTTTTGGGTTTAACCGGTTGTCTAGCTACACGTCCTGTTCTATTGATTGTTTGCAACCAGCTTTTCCTGCAACTGTTACTGCTGATTAATACCTTGCTAATCATAGGATATAGATAGACTGTGTTTCTGTTTTACAACTGTATTAGAAATTGCTGACGCCCACACTATGTTGTAAATTCTTATCTCTGTACACTGTACTTCTGCATACCGATGTTATGTTATAGAATTACTTCATTCAAATGTGACCATCTCACCTCATAATCAAATGACCCTGAATCCCTCACTAACCTATCCCTGCCCTCACTAAACTTAATAATAAATGCTGGTACATCCAGTGTATTGGTGGCATCACAGGACCAGAAGGCAATGACCTCGCTGGACCCAGCTTTCACTATCATGTGTGTGTGTTTTATTTCTTGACCAGCTAATCCACCGGGAAACAAAGAAAGAGCCCTGTTACACTGTGGGCTGCTGGTCAGATCCCGCAGTTTATCCCAGCTACTTTGGATGCTGAGGTGGGAGAATCACTTGAACACAGAAGACAGAGGCTGCAGTGAGCCGAGATCGTGCCACTGCAATGCAGCTTGTGCCACAGAGTGAGACTCCATTTAAAAAAAAGAAAAGGGGGTTGGTGCCAACATGGCCAAATAGGAAGAGCACCAGCCTACAGATTCCAGCGTGAGCAACACAGAAGACGGGTGATTTCTGCATTTCCAGCAGAGGTACTAGGTTCATCTCACTGGGGCACCTTTGACAGTGGGTGCAGGACAGTGGTTGCAACCCAACAAATGAGAGTGGAAGCAGGGTGAGGCATTGCCTCACTTGGGAAGTATAAGGGGAAAGGGAATTCCCTTTCCTAGCCAAGGGAAATCGTGACACACAAACCTGGAAAATCAGGTCACTCCCATCCTAGTACTGTACTTTAACAAGTGTCT
>NW_012098765.1:98090-98364 GCF_000951045.1 Mandrillus leucophaeus
TCTTCTGCAGCTTCCGCTGCTGATACCCAGGGAAAAAGGTTCTGGAGTGGACCTCACGCAAATTCCAACAGACCTGTAGCTGAGGGTCCTGACTGTCAGAAGGGAAACTAACAAAAACAGAAAGGACATCCATACCAAAACCCCATCTGTACGTCACCATCATCAAAGACCAACAGTAGATGAAACCACAAAGATGGGGAAAAAACAGTGCAGAAATGCTGAAAATTCTAAAACTCAGACCGCCTGTCCCCCTCCAAAGGAACATAGCTCCTTG
>NW_012098765.1:98609-98916 GCF_000951045.1 Mandrillus leucophaeus
AACTGGTAGAAAGGGTATCAGTTATTGAAGGTCAAATGAATGAAATGAAGTGAGAAGAGAAGTTTAGAGAAAAAAGAGTAAAAAGAAATGAACAACGCCTCCAGAAAATTTGGGACTATATGAAGAAACCAAATCTACATCAGATTCCTGTACCTGAAAGTGACTAGTAGAATAGAACAAGTTGGAAAACACTCTGTAGGATATTATTCGGAAGAACTTCCCCAACCTAGGAAGGCAGATCAACATTCAAATTCAGGAAACACAGAGAATGCCACAAAGATACTCCTCGAGAAGAGCAACTCCAAGA
>NW_012098765.1:106346-106903 GCF_000951045.1 Mandrillus leucophaeus
GACAGGGAACATCATACACTGGGGTCTGTTGTGGGGTGGGTGGAGGGGAAGGGATAGCATTAGGAGATATACCTATGTAAATGACGAGTTAACGGGTGCAGTACACCAACATGACACATGTATAAATATGTAACAAACTTGCACTTTGTGCACATGTACCCTAGAACATAAAGTATAAAAAAAGTTTTAAAAAGCCAAAGGAAATGAAAAAGAAAAGAAAAGAAATGATGGAAGCCCAAAATTACGGTTTTTGAGACTAATGATAATGCTTTAAGTTTTCATCATATTCTCACCTAAGTGGGAGTACAGACACTCCAAAATAGAACCACACGTGCTAGATGTTATACAATCCCACTGAAAATTTAAGGAAGCAGATAGCTCTCAAAACAGATCATATTTTTCTGTAAAAAAAGATTCCAGTCTACCTGAGTGAGCATAATCAGGAAGTTCCCTCTGCTTTAACTTTTACCAAAAAAAGTGACCAGAAGTACTCTGATGTTAACCAATCAATTTATTTCTATGGCTTTGTTTACTGATCCGCATTTGACAAAACCCAC
>NW_012098765.1:106953-108154 GCF_000951045.1 Mandrillus leucophaeus
TAGAACAAGAAATACCATTTGACCCAGAAATCCCATAACTGGGTGTATACTCAAAGGGTTATAGATCATTCTAGTATAAAGACACATGCACGCATATGTTTACTGCAGCACTATTCACAATAGCAAAAACTTGGAACCAACCCAAATGCCTATCAGTGAGAGACTGAATAAAGAAAATGTGGTCCATATACACCATAGAATACGATGCAGCCATAATAAAGGATGAGTTCATGTCCTTTGCAGGGACATGGATGCAGCTGGAAACCATCATTCTCAGCAAACTAACACAGGAACAGGAAACCAAACACTGCATGTTCTCACTCGTAAGTGGGAGTTGAACAATGAGAACACATGGACACAGGGAGGGGAACATCATACACTGGTGTCTGTTGGGGGATGGGGGCCTAGGGGAGGGATCGCATTAGGAGAAATACCTAATAGCTGATGGGTCAGTGGTGCAGCAAAACCTGTAGCTGCAGAAATACCTGTAGCTGATGGGTCAGTGGGTGCAGCAAAACACCATGGCACGTGTATACCTATGTAACAAACCTGCAGGTTCTGCACATGTATCCCAGAACTTAAAAGTGTAATTTAAAAAAATGATACAAATTTTAAAAGCAGAGTTTTAAGTTATAATATACCAAATAGTAAGAAAAATGGAAGAAAATTCTGAAACCATTAGTTTTGAAACTTGTAGGCAGGAAAAAATTTAGGATTCAGTCCAAATTGTAGGTAAATAACAAAATTCAAAAAATAAATGAACATGTCTAAAATTTAATAACTTTGTCCTGTTGTTTTCTTCTGAAAAATAATCTTCCCCCTCCTGTTTCCCATTTTTATGAAATCGAAATCATATGAGACCAATATATTTTTAAAGTAAGTTTTAGTATTATACCTGGATTGTTTACATAAAGTACAGCAAGAATGTAGTTTCAAGGCCTCTATGAATACATACATATTATATATATATTTATTTGTATGTATAAATATAAGAATATATATATTCTATCATGTAGAATGGCACTAAAGTATATTAGCAAATCTGTACAAGTCTGCAGTAGCCTCAATTCTTGTTTCTTCAGAAGAAAGAATTCAACTAAGCGTCATAAGGCAGAAGAAGAGACTGAGGCAAGTTCTACAGCAAAAGTGAAAGTTTATTTAAAAGCCTTAGAGCAGAAAGTAAAAAAAGTAAAGTATACTC
>NW_012098765.1:108655-109135 GCF_000951045.1 Mandrillus leucophaeus
CCATTCTCTCATGACTCTGATGGTGTGTTCTTGTGACAGAGTCTGCTATCCACTCAAGGCAACGAGTATTATTTTTATGGAGAGGTCTGCTTGCAACAAGAAATCCTTTTTATGTTCGTACACAATGTATACACGATTTCTCTTAAGTTACGCATACCAATCTCAATTCAACCTGTTATTTCATACATGCACTTCATTAGTTTATTCTTCAGTCTTTCTCCTTACACCTTAAAAATTAGCATAGTAGAAAAACAAAAATAATGGCCTGGGCCGGAAGAGTGTATTCCTTTAGCAAGATGACTGTTTTCTTTTTCAAGATGAATGCTATCTGGAAGGCAGCCCTGAAGCCCATTTCTGGGTTTGGCTTACATCAAAGCCAGTCAACTCTAGGACACATTCTTAGATTCCCAGGAGATAATGATTGTCACGGAAGCCACAACCACTCTGAGCATTCCTACTGTTGGGTAAAGGAATGTTTAG
>NW_012098765.1:109185-113095 GCF_000951045.1 Mandrillus leucophaeus
GACTGAGGCAAGTTCTACAGCAAAAGTGAAAGTTTATTTAAAAGCCTTAGAGCAGAAAGTAAAAAAAGTAAAGTATACTCAAAACAGGGCCAAACAGGTGACGAGATTTCCTGTGTGTGGTTTGACCTTTGACTTAGGCTTTTCTATGTTGGCATAATTCTGGGGTCTGCATCTCTTATCCCCTGATACCTCCCTTAAAGGGGGCTGTCTGCATGTGCAGTGGCCCACCAGCACTTAAGAAGGGAGCCTGTGTAGTGTGTTTCCTGGAGTACAATTGGAAAACACAGACCAAAATAAAAGCCATGTATGTCAATGAAATCGGTCTCCTTATAAAATTCTGTTACAAATTTCTATCATTATTGTGTTACCTTGGCATCTGTTTTTAATCTTCTTTCAACACACCCAAATTCCTTCTCTCTCTCTCTCTCTCTGCTTTAAGATGTAAATTTACTACCTAATTTCTCTAAAACTCAGCAAGGGCTTCCTCAGATAAATGTTATCCTTTTCTATTTACAACAAAACAATTTAAATACAACCTTTTTAAAAAAAATAATGCGTTTTTTGGGTTCCATGCATAAAGTCTTAAAATGAAAAATCTAAAGTATTTCTGTCTCCCTCTATCTTTATGTGTAGATGCATATGTTCTATGTGGTATCACATATATGTATATGTCTGTACCTATGTTTACATATTGTTTGTACATGGTATCAAATTAATGTAAAAATAAATGAGTACTCATCAATTAAGTGAATAATCCCAAATGCATTGCAACACATGTGATATTAGTAATGTTCAATAACGGAAGAACACCTCAAAAGAGCATGCATACCTATCTGCAGCCTCCTTAAAAGAAATTATCAGCCAAGAATTTTATATCCAGCAAAACTAAAGTTCATAAATAAAGGAAAGATGACAGTCTTTTTCAGACAAACAAATGCTGAGAGAATTTGCCATCACCAAGCCAGCACTACAATAACTGCTCAAACGAGCTCCAAATCTTGAAACAAATCCTGGAAACACATCAACACAGAACCTCTTTTAGCATGAATCTCACAGGACCTGTAAAAAAAAAAATACAATAAACAAACGAATAAAGTCAAGGTAGTCAGGCAACAAATAGCAGGATGAATGGAATAGTACCTGACATCTCAATACTAACATTGATTGTAAGTGGTGTAAATGCTTCACTTAAAAGATACAGAATTGCAGAATTGATAATAATGCACCAAGCAAGTATCTGCTGCCCTCAAGAGACTCCCCTAACCATAAAGGGTCATATAAACTTGAAGTAAAAGGATAAATAAAGATACCCCATGCAAATGACCACAAAAGTGAGCAGGAGTAACTATTCTGATATCAGAAAAAACTAACTTTAAAGCAAGAGCAGTTAAAAAAGACAAAGAGGGACATTATATAATAATAAAAGGACTTGTTCAACTGGAAGATATCACAATCCTAAATATACATGCACCTAACACTGGAGCTCTCAAATTTATATAACTATTACTACTAGACCTGAGAAATGAGATAGACAGTAACACAATAATAGTGAGGGACTTCAGTACTCCACTGACAGCACTAGACAGGTCATCAAGACAGAAAGTCAAGAGAGAAACAAGGGATTTAAACTATGCCCTAGAGCAAAGAGACTTAAGACATATTTACAGAATATTCTACCCAACATCCCAGAATATACATTCTATTCATCAGCACATGGAACTTTCTTCAAGATAGGCTATATGATAGGCCACAAAACAAGTCTCAAAAATTTTAAGAAAATTGAAATTATATGAAGTACTCTCTTAGACAATAGTAGAATTAAACTGGAAATCAACTCCAAAAGGAATCTTCAAAACCATGCAAACACATGGAAATTAAATAACTTGCTCCTGAATGATCACTGAGTCAAATGTGAAATCAAGACGGAAATTTAAAAACTCTGAACAGTGACACATCCTATCAAAACCTCTGGAATTCTGCAAAGAGTGTGCTAAAAGTTCAGAGCTTTAAATGCCTACATCAAAATGACTGAAAGAGCGCAAATAGACAGTCTAAGGTTACATTTCTAGAAATTCAAGAAACAAGACCACACCAAAGTCAAGCCTAGCAGAAGAAAGAAAATAACCAAGATCAGAGCAGAACTAAATGAGGTTGAAACAAAATAATACAAAATACAAATAAAATGTAAAGCTGGCTTTTTGGAAAAATAAATAAAATTGATAGACCATTGGCAAGATTAACCAAGAAAAGAAGAGAGAAGAGCCAAATAAGTTCATTTAGAAATGAATTGGAGGTATTACCACACAAAAGATCCTTCAAAGGTACTATGAACACATTTATGTGCATAAATTAGAAAACCAAGAGGGAATGAATAAATTCCTGGAAATATAAAACCCTCCTAAATTTAATCAGAAAGAATTCAAAAGCCTGAACAGACCGAGAAAAAGCAGTAAGATGGAAAAGGTAGTTTAAAAATTAACAACAAAGCAAATTCCAGGACCAGACAGATTCACAGCTGAATTCTATCAGACATTCTAGGAAGAGTTGGTAGCAATTCATTTGACACTATTCCACAGGCTAGAAAAAGATGGAATTCTCCCTAATTCATTCTATGAAGCCAGTATCACCCTAATACCAAACTCAGAAAAGGATGTAACAAAGAAAATTACAGACCAAAATCCCTGATGCACACAGATGCAGAAATTCTTAACAAAAGACTAGCTAACTGAACCAAACACGTAACCCACCATGATCAAGTTGGTTTCACCTTAGGGATGCAGGAATGGTTTCACATCCACAAGTCAATAAATGTGGTACACCACATAAACAGAATTTAAAAATCACATGGTCCTCTCAGTAGACACTGAAAAGGTACTTGACAACATCCAGCATCATTTTATGATTAAAACGCTCAGCAAAATTGGCACACAAACCCACAGCCAACATAATACTGAATGAGAAAAAGTTGAAAGCATTCACTCTCAGCAGGGGAACAACACAAGGATGGCTGCTCGCTCTCACCACTTTTATTCAACAGAGTACTGAAAGTCGTAGCCAAATCAAGCAAACAAGGGAAATAAATAAAGGGCATCCAAATTGATAAAGAGGAAGTAAAGCTGTCGCTGTCTGCTGATGATATAATCATATACCTAGAAGACCCTAAAGACTCCACCAGAAAGCTGCTAGAACAGATAACTGAACTCAGCAAAGTTTCAGGATACAAAATTAATGTGCACAAATCAGTAGCTCTGCTACACACCAACAGTGACCAAGCAGAAAATCAAATCAAGAACTGAACCCCTTTTACGACAGCAGTTATAAAGAAATAATAACTTGGAATATATCTAAACAAGGAGGTGAAAGACATCAAGAAAAACTAGAAAACACTGCTGAAAAAAACCACAGATGACGTAAAAAATGAAAATTTACCCCATGCTCATTCATAAATAGAAACATTATTGTGAAAATGACCACACTGACAAAAGCAATCTACAAATTCAGTGCAATTCTCATTAAAATGCCACCATCATTCTTCACAGACTAGAAAAAACAATTCTAAAATTCATACGGAACCAAACAAGAGCCAACATACCCAAAGCCAGACCAAGCAGAAAGAACAAATCTGGTGGTGTCACATCACCTGACTTCAAACAATTCTCTAAGTCCAGAGTCACCAAATAGCGTGGTACTGGTATAAAAATAGGTACATAGATCAATGGAACAGAATACAGATCCCAGAAATAAACCTAAATACTTACAGCCAACTTATCTTTGACAAAGCAAACAAAAACATAAAATGGGGAAAGGACACCTTATTCAACACATGGTGCTGAAATAATTGGCAAACCGAATGTAGGAGAATAAAACTAGATCCCCATCTCTCACCTTATACAAAAATCAAGTCATGAAT
>NW_012098765.1:114130-114475 GCF_000951045.1 Mandrillus leucophaeus
TAGGGATGCACCACTGCACCTGGCTAATTTGATTTATTTTGTTTTGTAAAGATGTGATCTCCCTTTGTTGCTTAGGCTGGTCTTAAACTCCTGGTTTCAAGTGGTCCTCCTGCCTTGGACTCTCAGGCTGGGATTACAGGCCTGTGCAAGCACACCTGGCCCCACAATTCTTCAAAAGCTCTCAGAGAAAGCATTCTAGAAGACCCCTGTGGCTGTATGTTTCATCTGATGCTACATGACTAGGAAGGCTCTTTCTTAAGAATTCATGTCCCATGGAAAAGGGGATAAAGATAAATCAGAAAAGGGAAAGGGAAGTCACAGTAACAAAGGGACAGTATAGTTTTG
>NW_012098765.1:114525-116660 GCF_000951045.1 Mandrillus leucophaeus
CCAAGTTCATGCCACTGCACTGCAACCTGGGTGAAAGAGCAAGACTCCCTCCATCTCAAAAATAAATAAATAAAAATAATAGATGTTGATGTGGAAGTGTGGAAAAGGGAACACATATACATTGCTGCTGGGAATGTAAACTATAAATGAGTGGATAAAGAAATTGTGGTGTATATACAATTGAATACTACTCAGCCATAAAAGGAATGAATTAATGGCATTCGCAGCAACCTGGAAGAAGCTGGAGACCATTATTCTAAGTGAAGAAACTCAGGAATGGCAAACCAAACACTGTATGTTCTTACTCATAAGTGGCAGCTAAGCTACAAGGATGCAAAGGCATAGGAATGATAAAATAGACTTGGGGAAAAGGGTGGGAAGAGGGTGAGGGATAAAAGACTACAAATTGAGTTCAGTGTATACTGCTCTGGTGATGGGTCACCAAAATCTCACAAATCACCACTAGAAAATTCAAGTAATTAAATACCAAATCCAGAAAAACCTATGGAAATAAAATAATTAAAAATAAAATAAAATAATAAAAAATTTAAAAACATAGTTACTAAAAAATTTTTCTAGAATGTAAAAAAAAAAATAAAAAAAAAATAAAAGTTTCTGAAGGTCATATACCAGAAACTCCATTATGTTGCCTCTTAATGCGTATATTTGAGCCCACTTCCTCAACTTTTGAGAACTTATCAGGAAGCTGCTGATCACCTGTTTCAGGTGTTTTCTATCTATAGTGAGCCTGTATCTCCCTGTACCTAACTGCAACCAATATTACTTTAGAATTAACAGTCACTTGACTTGACCATCACCTGGTGATGAACACTTGACATTTCTAATGTGTGGAGGTGGAAGGATCTCTCCTGCCTTGCTCATGTCTGTCCAGCTACCTACTGCAACACTTTTAGATTTCTTTTTTTTTCTTTTTGAAGATGGAGTCTCGCTCTCTCACCCAGGCTGGAATGTAGTGGCGCAATCTCCACTCACCGCAACCTCTTCCTCCCGGATTCACACCATTCTCCTGCCTCAGTCTCCCCTGTAGCTGGGACTACGGCTGCACGCCACCATGTCTGGCTAATTTTTTGTATTTTTAACAGAGACAGGATTTCACTGTGTTAACCAGGATGGTCTCAATCTCCAGACCTAGTGATCTGCCTGTCTCGGCCTCCCCAAGTGCTGGGATTACAGGCATGAGCCACTGCGCCCGGCCTCAGATTTCTTATTATCAGATTTTAGGTAGGACAAACAACTGATATTTCTAGCTTTTGATTTTTTTTTAACCAAAAATATTAGTTCCCAAATGAAACTAATAAGCCTCAACCAAGATTACGGCTTAGCCAAGCATCTATGAGGCATCTCCAAAGAGGTGAAGGAGCACCTCAAAAACTCAAAAAATCACACAAATATCAAAACAAATAAGGCTGGTTCCTTTATCTGAAATTAAATCCAGGATGCAGCAGTAAAAGCATAAAATTTTTAACTATTCGATGACAAGGTAAAGTGGATTTTATTCTTATTTTCTCATAGGTTGTAAGGCAAGCAGTTTGAGTTTACAAAAAAAATTAACTTTGTTTAGGTCAGATTTTTGCTCTGTAATTTAGTTAAAAGAAAATTTAAGGCTAGCCATAACACTATTAGGTAGGTATCTTTCTTTGAAATTAAATCCTCTGATCAACCGTTTGGAATAAGAGAGCTCTAAAATATTTTTTAACTTAGAATTCCCAAAGTAAAGAATCCATCTTCTGGCCATGGACAAGTAGAATTTCCAGTGATGTATTGATTCTAAGTGACTCAATCCAACAGCCTCTTTGGTGAAAAACCAACTCCAATGATCTTTTCCCCACCCCAACAAAATATGTACTCTCAGGAACAGGCTCAGAAAAGCAAAAGACTCGTGTTCCCACAGCCCTATCCGAGCAAAAAGACTTGGGATGACCAAAGTCCAAGATGGAAGGGATTTGTTGTGACAAGCTGTCCTGGGAGCTTAACACATTTGGAAAACAAAAGAAAAAATAAAAAACCTCAGGTTCTCAGCCATGTTAAGGCTGGTCACCTAATGTGACTCAAAAATGATTCCTCCCCCTAATGGTGGACCAAGAGTGAATGCTCCGACTTGGTCACAAATCAAG
>NW_012098765.1:116710-118732 GCF_000951045.1 Mandrillus leucophaeus
ATACTGCTCTGGTGATGGGTCACCAAAATCTCACAAATCACCACTAGAGAATTCAGGTAATTAAATACCAAATCCCCAAAAACCTATGGAAATAAAATAATTAAAAATAAAATAAAATAGTAAAAATTTAAAAACATAGTTACTAAAAAATTCTTCTAAAATGTAAAAAAAAATTTAAAAAAATTAAAAAAGTTTCTGAAGGTCATATACCAGAAACTCCATTATGTTGCCTCTTAATGTGTATATCTGAGCCCACTTCCTCAACTTTTGAGAACTTATCAGGAAGCTGGTGATCACCTGTTTCAGGTGTTTTCTATCTATAGTGAGCCTATATCTCCCTGTACCTAACTGCAACCAATATTACTTTAGAATTAACAGTCACTTGACTTGACCATCACCTGGTGATGAGCACTTGACATTTCTAATGTGTGGAGGTGGAAGGATCTCTCCTGCCTTGCTCATGTCTGTCCAGCTACGTACTGCAACACTTTTAGATTTTTTTTTTTTCTTTTTGAAGATGGAGTCTCGCTCTCTCACCCAGGCTGGAATGTAGTGGCGCAATCTCAACTCACCGCAACCTCTTCCTCCCGGATTCACACCATTCCGCTGCCTTAGCCTCCCCTGTAGCTGGGACTACGGGTGCTCGCCACCATGTCTGGCTAATTTTTTGTATTTTTAACAGAGACAGGGTTTCACTGTGTTAACCAGGATGGTCTCAATCTCCAGACCTAGTGATCTGCCTGTCTCGGCCTCCCAAAGTGCTGGGATTACAGGCATGAGCCACTGCCCCTGGCCTCAGATTTCTTATTATCAGATTTTAGGTAGGACAAACAACTGATATTTCTAGCTTTTGATTTTTTTTTAACTGAAAATATTAGTTCCCAAATGAAGCTAATAAGCTTCAACCAAGATTACGCCTTAGCCAAGCATCTATGAGGCATCTTCAAAGAGGTGAAGGAGCACCTCAAAAACTCAAAAAATCACACAAATATCAAAACAAATAAGGATGGTTCCTTTATCTGAAATTAAATCCAGGATGCAGCAGTAAAAGCATAAAATTTTTAACTATTCGATGGCAAGGTAAAGTGGATTTTATTCTTATTTTCTCATAGGTTGTAAGGCAAGCAGTTTGAGTTTACAAAAAATATTAACTTTGTTTAGGTCAGATTTTTGCTCTGTAATTTAGTAAAAAGAAAATTTAAGGCTAGCCATAACACTATTAGGTAGGTATCTTTCTTTGAAATTAAATCCTCTGATCAACCGTTTGGAATAAGAGAGCTCTAAAATATTTTTTAACTTAGAAGTCCCAATGTAAAGAATCCATCTTCTGGCCATCGACAATTAGAATTTCCAGTGATGTATTGATTCTAAGTGACTCAATCCAACAGCCTCTTTGGTGAAAACCCAACCCCAATGATCTTTTCCCCCACACCAACAAAATATATACTCTCAGGAACAGGCTTAGGAAAGCAAAAGACTCCTGTTGCCACTGCCCTATCCAAGCAGAAAGACTTGGGATGACAAAAGTCCAAGATGGAAGGGATTTGTTGTGACAAGTTCTCCTGGGAGCTTAACACATTTGGAAAACAAAAGAAAAAATAAAAAACCTCAGGTTCTCAGCCATGTTAAGGCTGGTCACCTAATGTGACTCAAAAATGATTCCTCCCCCTGATGGTGGACCAAGAGTGAATGCTCCGACTTGGTCACAAATCAAGTCCTCAAGGACATATGACCACTAGAGCGTAATTGACATTACCAGCCTCCTAAGTAGAGAGCAATAATACACCTGCAGGTAATCAAAGGTTGCTCTTTTTTAAATTATTTTATTTTATTTTATTTTATTTTTTATTATTATTATACTTTAAGTTTTAGGGTACATGTGCATAGTGAAGGCAGAAATAAAGATGTTCTTTGATACCAATGAGAACAAAGAGACAACATACCAGAATCTCTGGGACACATTTAAAGCACTGTGTAGAGGGAAATTTATAGCACTAAATGCCCACAAGAGAAAGCAGGAAA
>NW_012098765.1:119681-119912 GCF_000951045.1 Mandrillus leucophaeus
CCATTCACAATTGCTTCAAAGAGAATAAAACACCTGGGAATCCAACTTCCAAGGGATGTAAAGGACCTCTTCAATGAGAACTACAAACCACTGCTCAGTGAAATAAAAGGGGATACAAACAAATGGAAAACATACCATGCTCATGGATAGGAAGAATGAATATTGTGAAAATGGCCATACTGCCCAAGGTTATTTATAGATTCAATGCCATCCCCATCAAGCTAAAAATGA
>NW_012098765.1:119962-121280 GCF_000951045.1 Mandrillus leucophaeus
AGTTCAGTGTCTACTGCTCTGGTGATGGGTGCACCAAAATCTCACAAATCACCACTAGAGAATTTATGTAATAAAATACCAAATCCCCAAAAAAATATGGAAAGAAAAGATTTAAAAATAAAATAAAACAATAAAAAATTTAAAAACATAGTTACTAAAAAATTCTTCTAAAATGTAAAAAAAAATAAAATAAAAAAAGTTTCTGAAGGTCATATACCAGAAACTCTATTACGTTGCCTCTTAATGTGTATATTTGAACTCACTTCCTCAACTTCTGAGAACTTATCAGAAAGCTACTGATCACCTGTTTCAGGTGTTTTCTATCTATTGTGAGACTGTATCTCCCTATAACTAACTGCAACCAATATTACTTTAGAATTAACAACTGCTTGACTTGACCATCACCTGGTGATGAACACTTGACATTTCTAGTGTGTGGAGGTGGAAGGATCTCTCCTGCCCTGCTCATGTCTGTCCAGCTACCTACTGCAACACTTTCAGATTTTTTTTTCTTTTTTTTTTTTTTGAAGATGGAGTCTCGCTCTCTCACCCAGGCTGGAATGTCGTGGCAGAATCTCAACTCACCCCAACTTCTTCCTCCCGGATTCACACCATTCTCCTGCCTCAGCCTCCCCTGTAGCTGGGACTACAGGTGCGTACCACTATGTCCGGCTAATTTTGTGTATTTTTAACAGAGATGGGGTTTCACTGTGTTAACCAGGATGGTTCGATCTCCAGACCTAGTGATCCGCCCGCCTCGGCCTCCCAAAGTGCTGGGATTACAGGCACGAGCCACTGTGCCTGGCCTCAGAGTTCTTATTATCAGATTTTAGGTAGGACAAACAGCTGATATTTCTGGCTTTTCATTTTTTTTTTAACCAAAAGTATTAGTTCCCAAATGAAACTAATAAGCCTTAACCAAGATTATGGCTCAGTCAAGCATCTATGAGGCATCTTCAAAGAGGTGAAGGAGCACCTCAAAAACTCAAAAATCGCACAAATATCAAAACAAATTAGGCTGCTTCCTTCATCTGAAATTAAATCCAGGATACAGCAGTAAAAGCATAAAATTTTTAACTGTTCGATGATAAGGTAAAGTGGATTTTATTCTTATTTTCTCATAGGTTCTAAGGCAAGCAGTTTGAGTTTACAAAAAAAATTAACTTTGTTTTAGGTCAGATTTTTGCTCTGTAATTTCGTTTAAAGAAAATTTAAGGCTAGCCATAACACTATTAGGTATCTTTCTTTGAAATTAAATCCTCTGATCAACCGTTTGGAATGAGAGCTCTAAAATATTTTTTAACTTAGAAGTCCCAAC
>NW_012098765.1:122000-125410 GCF_000951045.1 Mandrillus leucophaeus
TGTAATTCGCATTTATTTAGTACAGATTAAATAACAAAGGTCTTGAGTAAACACCACTAGAAGGAAATTGACATTTCCGACCAACCTTTTACTGAAGCTATGCAAACCACCAGGTTCCAAGAAGGTTTGTGACTATTTCCTATAACTATCTTTATAATTTTTCTCTTAAAATATTTCCCACCACCTTGACTGAAGTCCCAAAGTTGAGAAGACAGGAAAGGGCATCAAACAGGCAAGAAAAAATTAGAACAAATTTGACCATAAGAAAGTAAAATGTTGGTCAGGTCTTTCAACACAGATCCAAAAAAAAAAAAGGGAGATTAGAGCCACGCTATGAGGACACTCAATGGCAGCCTACCTAACGGGAACTTCATCTTACAGATAAGAGAAGTCACTGGAAATCTTTGAGAAGGTCACAAACATGACAAACAGCATTGCCAGGAAGATTACTGTGACCAGCACTAGGCAAGAGAAGTTGGGAAATGATCTTCAACTTTGGACAATTAATAGAAATATTTAAAAGATCTATATTTCCTTTCTTTTCTTTTCATGTTTAATATTGAAATACTTTTAGACTTTCTAAAATGTTCCAAAAATAGGCAAAGTCCTCATATGTTTTTCATTCAGCTTCCCCAAATATTAACATTATAGATATGCACCTAATAATCAAAATCAGTAAATGATCATTAACACTGTAAAATGAAAGCCTGTAGAGACCTTATCCAAATCCCCTCTATGTTCTGACTAATGTCCTTTTTCTGGACCAGGATCCAATCTAGTTTCATATATTGCTCTTCATTGTACTGTTTCCTCAGCCTTCTTTATTCTGGGAAAGTTAGGATTTACCTTTAAGAGCTTCACAATTTTGAAGAGTATTGGTTACTTATTTGGTAGCAGACCCCCATTTGGACTTTTCTAATATTTTCTAACGATTAAACTCAGGTTATACAGTTTGTAGAAGAATACCACAGGGATGATGCTGCACCTTCTCCATCCATTATATTAGAATGCCCTAAGATGTCGTCATCTCTGACTACTGGAGCCGTTAACTTTGATTATTGGGTTAAAGTTCCTCCACTGCAAAATGACCCTTTTTCTTGAAAGCACTTTTAAACAACCAATCTCTGGGCTACACCACACATTAGCCAAATGAGAAACGCTTGAGGGATGGTACAGGCATTGGTAGGCTTTAAATGCTCTTCAGGTGACTGTAATCAATATCTGGAAATGGAAACATACGGCTTAGACAGTGAAGATTAGAATCCTGAAAATCAGCTAGGAGACCATTCCTAAGGCTTCTCTTAAAAGAAATAAAATCTAATTCTAAACAAAAGCAATTCCATCTGGTTTTTGGCAAGGACATATGGTTGAGACATTGAGGAAAAATAGAAATCACCTGATGGGGAAAGAGATGCGTGAGTAGACTGCAGTCCAGTTAAAAAAAGAAAAGGCAGAATCAGGTGTGGTGACTCTCGCTTGTAATTCCAGCATTTTGGGAGTGAAAGTGGGCAGATCACTTGGGCCCAGAGGTTTTTGAAAAGCCTGGGATTTCACCAGCCTGGGTGAAACTCCATCTCTACAGAAACAAACACAAAAAATTAGCTAGGCATGGGGGCACGTGTCTGTGATTCCAGCTACTCAGGAGGCAAAGGCAGGAGGATCCCTTGAGCTCACAAGGTTGAGGCTGCAGTCAATTCTGATCTCGCCACTGCACTTCAGCCTGGGTATGAGAGTGAAACACTCTCTTTAAATTAAAAAAAAAAAAAAAGTAAAAATAATGTTCTAAGGTCTGATCTATTACGAAAACTGCATCTTATTCTGTGATGTTTAGATGCCATAATTAAAATAGAACATGGAGGTGTTTCCATATGAATAACTGACAGATTCTATACTTTTTATGCAGCTGCTTCATATTCTATTGTGTAGATATAAGGTAATCTGTTGAATTAGCATCGTGGTGGTGAAAGTCTAGGTTGTTCCCAACATTTTGCTGTTAAACAAACAATACAGTGAATAACCCTGATTAGGTGTCATTTTTCATGACTGGTAGTGTGATAAATTTTTCCAGTAAAGTTTGGGAGTCAAAAATATGTATTTTTAAAATTTTGACATGCATTAAGAAATTTTACTCTCCAAGGTTTGTACATATTTTTATGTTCCAAGAAAAGTAGGAGAGGGTAATATCACCTCAGCTGCTCTCACACTAAAGTCCTGAGTGACAGGACCTTTAGGGACACAGGCACATGGCCATATCCCTGGTGCCCACACAGGGCAGGGGCATCTGGATCCTGGGAAGCTCCAGGAAAGGTGAGGATCCCCTCTAGAGGTCACCCTACTAAGGATCAGAAAGGGGCCAAGGAAGTCAAGAGATTACAGCAGGTCTTAAACTATGGGAAAGTTCAACTGGAGGATATTAAAGTTCAAGGAGCAAGCTGAGGTGAGAAAGTGGTAGAGACTGATGGAAGGAGAAGGTAAAAAGCTCTAGGGAAGCTAGGGAAGGCACATGAGGGCTCTCCACTCCTCCTCAGCATTGAACTTTGTAGTGGTCATGCTGGTGGGGCTCTGTGAGCTCTAGAATGTTCAACACTATCTGGGGTCTCTACTCAAGCCCAGCAGGACTCCCTCCCCCAACTCTGACAACCAGCAATGTCTCCAGAGTTTGCCAAATGCTTTTCCCAATGAAAAATTTTCCCCTGGCAGAAGCATTAATCTACACTAATCTATAAAAGCAAATCACCACTAAAATTCATCACCTCTTGGTAGAAGATTTACAAGTGTGAGAGGGGTAAAATGGAGGTCTTCAATGTCTACTGAAATGACTTTTACTTAATCAGCAATTTGATGTCCCAGGAGGCATGTTTAGAGGTGATGCCACAAGGCTGCCTGTACCTCACAGCAGAAGGGGTGTGGGTTTTCCAAGGGTTTTAACCGTGAACTGGAAATGTCTGTAATTGTGAAAGGGAATGACACCCACTTGGTTACAATAAAAAATTGATGTAGGGAATTTTGTAGATATTGGGAGAAAAAAATACACAACGTAAACCGAAACCCCATTCTGATTCTCTCACCATCTTAGGGCCTCTTGTCTATCCATGAATGGTAGCATAGAGATTTTTTTGGATTTTCAAAATTGTATACTGTTGGATCATTTTTAAAATAGGAGTAAATCCCAAACTGGATGAGGTAACTGGACACTGCTGGAGTCTCACTTTTGCCCAGGAGAGCTGACAACATCCTGCTCCCCCTGGCCTGGACATTGTCTGACTCAGGGGCCTAAATGCTCTCTTATTATGGAGAAAGAAGATGTTTTGAACATTCTCATCATTCACCCATTCACCACTCACACTCGTTGACCTCTCAAACCTCTTCCCCACTCCTCAATTTCATTCTCAATTTACTGAGCTCCATTT
>NW_012098765.1:128040-141569 GCF_000951045.1 Mandrillus leucophaeus
TTTGCCAAATGCTTTTCCCAATGAAAAATTTTCCCCTGGCAGAAGCATTAATCTACACTAATCTATAAAAGCAAATCACCACTAAAATTCATCACCTCTTGGTAGAAGATTTACAAGTGTGAGAGGGGTAAAATGGAGGTCTTCAATGTCTACTGAAATGACTTTTACTTAATCAGCAATTTGATGTCCCAGGAGGCATGTTTAGAGGTGATGCCACAAGGCTGCCTGTACCTCACAGCAGAAGGGGTGTGGGTTTTCCAAGGGTTTTAACCGTGAACTGGAAATGTCTGTAATTGTGAAAGGGAATGACACCCACTTGGTTACAATAAAAAATTGATGTAGGGAATTTTGTAGATATTGGGAGAAAAAAATACACAACGTAAACCGAAACCCCATTCTGATTCTCTCACCATCTTAGGGCCTCTTGTCTATCCATGAATGGTAGCATAGAGATTTTTTTGGATTTTCAAAATTGTATACTGTTGGATCATTTTTAAAATAGGAGTAAATCCCAAACTGGATGAGGTAACTGGACACTGCTGGAGTCTCACTTTTGCCCAGGAGAGCTGACAACATCCTGCTCCCCCTGGCCTGGACATTGTCTGACTCAGGGGCCTAAATGCTCTCTTATTATGGAGAAAGAAGATGTTTTGAACATTCTCATCATTCACCCATTCACCACTCACACTCGTTGACCTCTCAAACCTCTTCCCCACTCCTCAATTTCATTCTCAATTTACTGAGCTCCATTTCTGTCCCTCATCCATTCCAACATGTGGTGGATCCAGGTGGTGGCTTCTGCCCATGGTTTTGTAAAAAAACAAATAAACAAACAAAACAAAAAACAAACAAACAAGCAAAAACAATGAAAAAGACTTTCAAAATTGCTTTGCCTGAATCCTCCTTAAGCTGACCTCCAACTGCAGCACCATGATCATACCAGCAGAATTTGGACACTTTTTCGGGTAATCAGATGCTTTCCATCTCTCATTAGGAAATGTGACTCTCTCCAGCCTGCATAATGATTTCTCAGTAGAAATCAACACAGAGATACTGCCTGTGTGTTCCCAAAGAAAATGGATTCTATAAGAACATGTGAAAGCTGCAATTATAGAAAAGACCATGTAAAACATACATTATGTAGATGATTCTCACCATTCCTTTAAGAGATATATTGTAAAACATGACATTAATAATTATTCTAGAAGAATAAAGCATGCATACTGTTTTCCTAAATTAATTTTAATAAGGTGGTTCCTCCCATGTGCCCAGGCTGGGACTCTGAACAAAATTCTCCATCTTCAGTGGCAATGCCTGAGAGGATGACATGGACTTAGGCCTGATATGCAGCCATTTCCGTCCACTGTGAAAATGGGGACACCTAGTCCCGGGGGTCTCTGAAGTCACTGTAGGCCCCACTGTTCACTGCCATGCTGTCTCTGCCTCGCTCTGCTTCTCTGTGTCCCTCATCTTTCTCCCACTTCATTCTACCTGGCAAACCCTGTCCTGCACAGCTTCTTCCTCCACCCCTAGGCCTTCCCCAGGCACTCCCTCTAACTAGGCTGACTGTTCTGTCCCCTTCCTGCTAACACTGTGGAACGGCCCACCTCCGAGGAAATGGGAAAGGCACAGAAGTCACCCGGAGTTGCCACTCCTGCCAGGCTTCAACTTGAGCCAGTGTCCCCAGGTCACTAAGAGAATAAGCTTCTACTGTATCCCCACCCAGGGCTCTTTCCTTTGTAAGGCTGTTCTGTGGACAAGACCATGGAACATGGATAGACAACTCCTCCATCCACTCTTACAATTCCCAGACAAGTTCTTCTGGCCTCCTGCACAAACAAAACCAATTTATCCAGAAGGTGATTTGCAGTAAAGAAAGATTTTAATGACTCCAAGTCTGCCAAACAGGAGGATGGAGGTTTATTATTACTCAAATCAGCCTCCGTAGTGGATCAGGGGTTAGAGATTTTCAAGGATAGTTTCAGGGGCACAGGAGTAAAAAATGGGTACTGCTGATTTTTTGAGGATGGAATCATGCGGGCGGAGGGAAATGATCTGTTTGTGCTTGAATCTGACTCTAGATGGGGACCACGTGACTGGCTGAGTCATTAGTCATGGGTATGGATGAGATCAGCGGGTTGCCAGAATGCAAAGAATGAGAAAGACCATTCTTTCTCAAAAGACCAATCTCAGGTTCTACAATAGTGATGTTATCTATAGCAGCAATTAGTTACAAATTTTGTAAACTCTGACCAAATGACATTTAAGCAGTAAGAGATTATAGAAACTGTGCCTCCATTTTAGCAGAATTCAGTTCCCTCCTATAATCTTAGTCTCATGGTCTTTCACCAGTTTTACAAAGGCAATCCCTGGGCAAAGTAAGGGTATTAGTTTTATGGAGGAAATATTTTTCTTCCTTCAAAATTAAACCATAAACTAAATTCCTCCCATGGTTAGCCTGGCCTATGTCCAGGAATGAGTGAGGACAGCCAGCCTGAGACTAGATGCCAGATGGAGTCAGCCATGTTAGTTTGCTGTCACTGTTGTAATCTTTGCACTGACTCACCAGGGTGTCAGAGGCTGGACAGGCCTGCTGTTTCTCAAGCCCATGGGCTGATTTCACCCATTTCATTCGTGACTCCATCGTCAACCTTCTATGGAGCTCACATTCTCCCGTCACTTCCTAGAGACTTTTGGTTTCTTGTCAGGTGTATAACAAGCTTCAAATTTGTCACTCGCTTTTAAGAGTAAGTAAAAAGCTGAACAAACTCAAAAGTCAACAACTCTTTAAAATCCCTCAGAGATGGCCAGTCACAGTGGCTCACGCCTGTAATCCCAGCACTTTGGGAGGCCGAGGTGGGTGGATCACGATGTCCGGAGATCACGACCATCCTGGCTAACATGGTGAAACCCCGTCTGTATTAAAAATACAAAAAAATTAGCCTAGTGTGTTTCCGGGCACCTGTAGTTCCAGCTTCTCTGGAGGCTGAGGCAAGAGAATGGCATGAACCCGGGAGGCGGAGCTTGCAGTGAGCTAAGATCGTGCCACTGCACTCCAGCCTGGGCAACAGAGCGAGACTCCACCTCAGAAATAAAAAAAAGAAAAGTTCTATTAGAGAAATGAAGAATGCTTTTGATGCTTTCTGGTAGAATGCACACAGCTGAGGAAAGAATCCCTAATTTGAGGATGTTTCAATAGAAACTTCCAAAACTGAAACAGGAAAGTTCAAAAAGAGTGATGGGAAAAAAAGTGGAACAACATATTCAACTTCATATGTAACATTTTGTATTGACAATTGCAATTTTTAAATGTTGTAGTTGTGGGACAACTACCAAGGCTGTAACACACACGTAATGGGAATACTGGTGGTTTTGGGGACCTGTTGGTGGTGGCCAGGTGGGTGCTATCTGGTGGTTTTACTGCCTGTGGCACATATGATTGTTTCCTCATGATGATGCCGTTTTCATAAGTTGGGGTTCTTCGTGTGGGAGGCACATGAGCCATTGGCGTCTCACTTGGACTCTTCCTAATTCACACAAACTGAAACTCGAGTTGTATTTCCTGAGGTTGAGAGAAAATGAAGAAAGCATTTCACATACCTGTTTTCGGCTCTTCCCCATTTTTCCTAACTCTACACAGAAATTAGAAACAGGAAGCTCTTTCTATATTTACTAACATAACACTCATCACTTCTTTTAATTCAGCATCATTCCCCCCTTTAAGTAATTGACACACTGATCAGTTCTGTCCTTTTAACGGGACTCTTTCTACTAAAGGACTTGCTAATTTCAAATCATCTTTGGCATCTTTCTTTGAGCATGTGATCCTGCTGGAATTGATGGCACACCTAAAATTTAATTGGGTATCAAGACAAATACTACTATCAGCAATTCATCTTAGATGTTTCGACTATTAGTAAAACTTTCCACTTATGACAACATTTTAATGTTTCCCCCAAATCTTTTTTTGTTTTGTTACTAGAGTCAGAACATAACATGAGTTCTAAACTTTTGACAACATTTTATGCAAAAATTACAGTATTACAAATTGAGCATCCCAAATCCAGAAATCCAAAATCTGAAATGTTCCAAAATCCAACACTTCCGACCACTGATGTGATGCTAGAAAGAAGTGCTCACTGGAGCATTTTGGATTTTAAATTTTTCAGAGGTAGGATGCTAAACCAGTATATCTACGGCAAATATTCCAAAATAAAAAAAAGTTAGAAATCCAAAACACTTGGTTTTAAGCATTCTGCATATGGAACACTATCTGTATGAACTATAGGCATGAAGCTGTACTGGAGATCTCCTGAACCTCTTCATCCTGCATAACTGAAACTGCACACCCACGGAACAATGCCCTATTCCCCCGACCCCAGCTCCTGGAAACTATTATTCTACTCTCCGATTCATTCTGGAATCCACTGAGGTGAGGTACATAGAGTAGTCAAACTCACAGAATCAGAGAGTAGAATGTCTAATGAGAGAAAGTATCTGCAAGACTTCTTCCCAAACATTGGTCTAATAGCCACCAAACCCGTGTGGTCCATGAGGGCCAGATTTCCATCATCACTTCAAGTTCGGCCTTTCCACCAATCAGTTCTGCATTTGCAAACATCCACATGTATTTCTAGAAAGATACACATGGTAATCACCTGCCCTCTACAAGGGGGAGGGAACATCATGGATACAGGACAGGGAACGTGGTCTTGGTCCAAAGCTATCAGCTCTTGCCTGTCGCCTTCACTTTTTGTAGGTCATCCCATGGACTCTGCTCTATCTTTAGAGGTCACTGGCTCAAGTCAGTTCACTATGAGACAGCTGGGAATACTGCCCCAACTTGTGGCTCCACTGCCTGATGACTGAACTGACCTCCAGGCTTGACTCTGGTCTCCCCTGTGTTATTTCTACTGAAGTACACAATCACAGGCCAGGCTTCCCAGTACCCAAAGGGTTTAAGGACAATGGGAAGTTCCATCATCTATCTGTAGGATGTCCTTGGAAAGGGAAGGTGCAGAGAAAGCATACCTTGGGGGACAAAGTAAGACTGAAACTAAGAAGATTCCAGCACTGCATGCTCCAGGTGAGGACCCCAAGGTGGGCTAGGCAGGCAGTTGGACAGGGAGGGACTCAGAGAGGCACCAGGGGCTGTGACTGCTGGTCCCATATCTTTCCATGACCCAATGCTGCTGTTCAATTCACACTTGAGAAAGTCTGTGCTTCTCCCACATAAAGCAGGCAGCCTCACAATCTCTGAGCCCTCAGATTGCCATGCATCTGTCTTGTAACACACACTCCTGCCATGGGCTTTTGAGAACTGGGGTAGGCTTAGAGGTGGGAAAGGCTATCACTGATTGAAAAATGTCTTTGGGGGAATCAAAGGTGCCACACAGGGCAATCTTCTCTCTGTTATCTGCACAGTGGAGACTCCCAAGCCCTCCATCTCCAGCAGCAACTTAAACCCCAGGGAGGCCGCGGAGACTGTGATCTTATCCTGTGATCCTGACACTCAGGACGTCAGCTACTCGTGGTGGATAAATGGACAGAGCCTCCGTAACAGTCGCACGTTGCAGCTATCCAAAAACAACAGGATTCTCATTCTATTTGTTGTCACAAAGGATACTACAGGACCCTATGAATGTGAAATGAAGAACCCAGTGAGTTCCAGCCGCAGTGACCCAGTCACCCTGAATCTCCTCTGTGAGTATCTTCTGTTCCTCTCTGAGCCAGGCTGCCATCCCAAATACACATGGCCAGAGGCCAGGCCTCCCAGTCCCTCTCAGGGGCAAGTACGGAGACTTTTACCCCTGAACATCAAAGCTGGCCATGACTACTAAGAGTAGGCTTATACTTGATGAACAGTGGGAGAGAAAAGACTGCTCCTGTCATGGGAGAATCAGGTTCCACAGCTTATGATAGGAAAAACAGGTGAGTGCCTCAGGCTCCAGACCAGTGAACACAGCAGGGATTTGGCTGGGACTTTAATGTTGTGACTTACCTCACAGGGTCACTGTGGCCCTTCCGCAGACCAGGATTTTCCCTTCCCTTTGACAAAATCAGCTGTGATTTTATTCTCTTTGCTCCAGATGACCTGGATGCCCCCACCATTTCTTCTGCATACACCTATTACCATACAGGGGAAGTCCTCAAGCTCTCCTGTCTCACAGACTCTCACCCACTGGCAGAGCACTCTTGGCTGATTGATGGGAAGTTCCAGCAATCAGCACAAGTATTCTTTATGCCCCAAATCACTAAAACATATAGAGGGTGCTATATCTGGTTCATCCATAACTCAGCCACTGGCGGAACAAATCTCATAATCAAGAGGATCATAGTCCCTGGTAAGTGGATCCCTGGAACATTGGCAATATGTTTTCCAGTGAAGCCTATCTGGCTATCAGGGAAGAGCCGTGTGTCCTCTGCAAAGGGAGAGGGAAAATCAAAATCCCAGAACAGGTAATATGTTTCTGCTTGAAAACCACCAGCTTTTGCCTGTACCCTTCACTCATTCTAGATCATTCTTTAGAGTATGCACTAACAATGAACAATGTGAATGGAAATTCAGAAAGAATTTCCATTCACATTAACATCAAAAAGAATAAAATATTTTGGAATAAGTTTAACCAAAAAGGTCAAAGGGTTATACCCTGAAAACTACAAAATATTACTGAAAGAAATTAAAGACAACATCGAGATATGGAAAGACATTTCATTTTCACGGATTGGAAGAATCAATATTGTTAGGAAAGCAATACTACCCAATGTGAGCTCCAGATTCAACACAACTCCTACCAGAATCCCAGTAACATTTTTTCAGAATTACAAAAATCTGTCCTAAATCTGACCTGACAGGCTCTTATTAATGATGGCCACAAGAGAAACACCGAGAAAAAGATGAAACCACGGAAAGTTGGAAATTTTTGATGACATACAAAATAGCAATCAGCCTCTCTCACATATCAAAGCCTTCAAAAATATACGAGTGCAGCATGGCCAGTATGGAATTGCCCAAAAACTAATCACAAAGCTAGAAAGGTGGTGAGAGAAAAAAAAAAGAGCAAGAATTTATTTGGCTTATCATCTCCCACTTCGGCGTACTAATCTGATACTGAAAAGAAATGTTCACTGGAGCATTTCAGATTTTGAAACCTTCAGATTTGGAATGCTAAACCAGTAACTGCATGACAAATATTTCAGAATCAAGAAATGTCAGAAATTAAAAACACTTTTTGCCCAAAGTCTTATGCATAAGAAATACTCAATTTGTGAGAATTGTAGACATCAAACTGTACAGCAGATCTCTAGAACCTCCCAGTCTTGTATAACTGAAACTGCACACACATGAACAACTTCTGATTCTCCCCACTCCCAGTTTCTGGCAACCAACAGTCTCTTCTCAGATTCACTCTGGAATCCACTTACATGATGTCCCTAGAGTAGTCAAACCCATGGAATCAGAGAGTAGAGGGTCCAATGAAAGAAAATGTTCAAAACTTCTCCCCAAATTTGTCTCATATCCATCAAACACACATGGTCCATGAGGACCAGATTTCCAGCAGTTCATTCCCACCCTTTCCACCAGTCCGTTCTGCTTTAGCAAATGTCAACATGTGTTTCTGGAAAGATCCGCATAGTCTTCACCTGTCCTCTGCAGGAGAGGAAACTTACAGAACCCAAAACAGGGAACATGGTTCTGCTCGCAAGCCACCAGCTCCTGCCTGACCCCTTCACTCTTTCTAGATCACTCCTTGCACTCTGCTCTATCTTTGGAGGTCACTGGAACAAGTAAGTCATCATGAAACACCTGCAGAAAACTGCCCCACCTTGTGTCTCCACTGCCTGATGACTGAACTGACCTCCAGGCTTGACTCTGGTCTCCCCTGTCTTATTTCTGCTGAAACATCCAGTCCCAGGCCAGGCTACTCAGTATCTTCAGGGTTTCAGGACAATGGGAAGTCCCATTATTACTCATCTCTAGAATATCCTTGGAAATGGAAACTGCAGAGAAATCACATCTAGGGGGGCAAAGTAGGATGGAATTTGGAAGGGGCCCAGCAGTTGCACATTCCAGGTAAGGAACCCAAGGTGAGCCAGCCAGTCAGCTGATTAGAGAGGGACTTGGAGGGGTACCTGGGCCTGTGACTCCCACTGATGTGTCTGTCTGTGACCCAACACTGCTGCTCAATTCACACTTGAGAAAGTCTGTGCTTCCCTAAGACAGAGCAGGCGGCCTCACAGTCTTTGAGCCCTTAGATCATCATGCATCTGTCTTGTGACACATGCACCAGCTATTGACTTTCAAGGACTCAGGAGGGCTGAGAGGTGTGAGATGCCAACTCTGATTGAAGGATTCCTGTGGAGGGATCAAAGGTGCCACACTGGACAATCTTCTCTCTGCTGTCCACACAGCAGAGCTGCCCAAGCCCTACATCACCAGCAACAACACCAACCCCATTAAGAATAAGAATGCTGTAGCCTTAACTTGTAAACCTAAGACTCAGGACTACACCTACATGTGGTGGGTAAATGGTCAGAGCCTCCCGGTCAGTCCCAGGCTAAAGTAACCAATTTTTCCATCTATTTGAAAACACTTGTTTTGTGTTGTTGTCATTGTTGTTTATCAAAGCCATCCTAAAGTGTGTGAGGTGGTGTCACATTGTGGTTTTGATTTGCATATCTCTATGTATTCATGACGTTGAGGAACTCTGCATGGGCTTATTGGATATTTGCATATCTTCCTTGGAGAAAACTCCATTTTAATCCTTTGTTCATTTTTTAATTGGGTTTTTGGATGTTTGCTGTTGTTGACTTGTAGTTTTTCATGCATTCTGGAAATTAATTTCTTATCACACTTATAAGTTGCAAATATTTTTCTCATTTCATGGGTTGCCTTTTTACTTTCTTGATAATGTTCTTCAATGTATAAAAGGTTTTGATTTTTATGAAGTCCAATTTATCCATTTTATTTGTTGCCTATGCTTTTGTGGTTACAACCAAGAAATCGTTGTGAAATCCAATATCATGAAGTTTTCTCCTGTTTCCTTCTAAGAGTTGTGCAGATTTTGCTCTTACATTTAGATCTTTGATCTATTGTGGGTTAATTTTTGTATATGATGTTAGGTAAAAGTTCCACTCATTCTTGCCCTTGGATATCCAGCTTTTCCAATATCATTTGGTGAGAACACTGTCCTTTCCCCATTGAACGATCTTGGCACACTCGATGAAAATCATTTGGCCATATATGCAAGTATTTCTTTCTGGGCTCTCTGTTCTATCTTGTTAATTTCTAAGTCCTCCTTTATGCCAGTACCACACTGTATTGGTTACGGGGGCCTTGTAGTAAATGCTGACATCAGGAAGTGTGAGTCCTCCAGCCTCATTCTTCCTCTTCAATGTTGTTTGTCTCTTAGAGTCATAAGATTCAATATATATTTTAGGACGGATTTTTCTTTTACTGCAAAAATGTCACTGAGATTCTGATAGGAATTGTATTGAATCTGCAGCTCATTTTGGGTGACATTGTCCTCCTGACAATAATGAGTCTTCTAATTCATGAAAACAAAATGTCTTTCATTTTATTGATGCCATCATTAAGCAATATTTTATGGATTTCAGGTATTATCATTTCACCTCTTTGGTTAAACTTATTCCTAAATATTTTAATCTTTTTGATGTTAATACAAATTAAATTTTTTTTCTTAATTTCCCTTCAGATTGTTCAAGGTTAGTGTGTTGAAATACAACTGATGTTTGAATGTTGATTTTGTATTGTGCAACATTACTGAATTCATTTATTAATTCTAATAGGTTTGTTCCATCTTCAGGATTTTCTACATATAAGTTCAAGTTATCTGTGAACAGAAATAATTTTACTCCTTTCTTCCAATTTGAATGTCTTTTTAAAAATTCTTGCCTAATTTTCCTGACCAGGCAATTCAATACTACATTAAATAGAATTGTCAAAAGCAGCGTCCTTGTCTTGTTCCTGCTCATACAGGGAAAGCTTTCAGTCTTTCTCCACAGAGTATGATGTTAGCATTGGGTTTTTCACATATTGCCTTTATGTTGAGGTAGTTTCCTTCCATTCTTAGTTAGAATGCTTTTATTATGAAAAAATACTGAATTTCATCAAATGCTTTTATTGATTCATCTTATTACTGATTATAGTACTATTCATAGTTTTGTGTTTTTCTAGGAATTTATCTATTTAATCTAGGTTATCCAATTTATTGGCATACAATTATTTACAGTACTTTCATAATCATCATTTTATTAGAATTGGTAGTAATCACTTCACTTCATTTTCTGTTTTCTTTTTCTTTTCCTTTCTTTTTTTTTTTTTTAAGAGAGAGAGAGAGAGGCTCTCACTTTGTAGGCCAGCCAGGCTGAAATACAGTGGCGTGATTGTGGCTTACTGCAGCCTCAACATCCTGGGCTCTAGCTATTCTCCTTCTTCAGCCTCCCAAGATACTAGAACTACAGATGCATGCCACCATGCCCAGGTAATGGGTTTTTAAATTTTTTTGTAGAGGGAGGGTCTCCCCAGGTTACCTACGCTGGTCCAAACACCTGGCCTCAAGAAATCCTCCCATTGTGACCTTCCAAAATGATAGGATTAAAAGATGACCCACCATGCTGGGACTCCATTTTCATTTCTGATTTTAGTAATTTTAATTTTCTCTCTTTTTTTCTTAGTCAGTCTAGTTAATGGTCATCAATTTTGTTGATTTTACTTTGAAGAATCAACTTTGGTTTCATTAATTTCCTCTATTCTTTTTCCATTCTCCATTTTATTTTGATCTACTCTAATCCATATTGTGTCCTTCAGTCACTGTGCTTGGGTTTCGTTTGTTCTTCTTTCATATCCTGAAGTAGGAGAGAGCTTGCTTCATACCATTCTTTTAAAGGTTTCATGCAGTCAATGAAACAAGATGCCACACACAGACGAACCACTGTCAGCTGCTGTATTACTACCATCATCATTAACCTTGAGGTCAGATAGTCCTAGAATCAAATCTCAGATCCACCTATTACTAGCCATATGACACCAGGAGAGATTTTACACTATTCTAAACTTGTGTCTTTTCATTTTCAAAATGGAAATAATGTCTACCTGACAGTGTTAGTGTGTGAATTAAATGAGGTACAGGTAAAGTATTTAGCACAGGACCTGGCACATAGGACGTGCCCCTCAACAGTACCTATTTCCATATGTATATAGAAAGAGAGGTTCCACATAAAAACTAGGACATGACTACTGACTACTTGTGGTAGAGAAAGGAAAAAAGCTAAGTGCAAAGAATCAAGTCTGGTCTGTTACTTTTTACCAACTGAGATGTATCCATTTTGGGATTGGACATATGAGATAATTTATCATGGAAGATACCTGTGAGGGAATGTGGGGCAGACGTGAAGGTAGTATGGGAGAACCCACAGACCCCTATGCAAAGTTGACTTCTGTGTAAAAGAAAGAGAAAGAAGTTTTAGGTATCAATGCAGTTCTAAGAGAGTTTCTGCAACGCTGATAGGGAATCCTCCAACCAGTCACCCATTAAAGTTAAAGAGAGCCTCAGAGAACTAGGCTTGCTTTCGCGCCCTTGTTGGGAGCCTGTGGGAAGGAAGCTTTCTGTGCAAAGTAGGTGGTGAATTTGAAATGCACTGACCTGGGCCTTCTGTCAATCAGGTCCCTGCCATGGACACCTGGCAGGGTCTGATTCATGGTTGCCACCACAGAGGCACTGAGAAAAAGATGCAACCATGAAAAGGTGGAAAGGTGGAAAGTTCTAATGACATAGAAAATACCAATCAGCCTTTCTCACATCTGAAAGTTTCCTGAAATATCTGAGTGCAGTAGAGAAATGACAGAGGACTGATCACCAACCTAGAAATATGATGAGAGGGGAACAAAACTGCAGGAATATAATCATCTCCCATCAACTTTCCAACAGAAATAATGTATTCCTTGAAGAAACAGTTATAGAATACCTCATGTTACATGCTTGTTCTTGAGGCTCCCCCCTGTAAAATAACGTCACCTCCATTCCTTCTTTTCTTTTCTTTCCATGACAGCTCGTTCAGGAATAGGACCTGCATCCTGGTCATAATCCGATATAGCAGCCGTGATGTCATTTCTGTATTTTAGGAAGACTGACAGGTATGATGGCCTTTTCTCTTGTCCTGTTTCCTGCAGAGTTGACTGCCATGCTTGGGAGAGGGAGAAGACTTATTTGCCTGTATCTGGGACTGGATCTCCTCCTTCCTCCACCAAACTCCTGCTTCTCAGCACTAATTCCTGCAGTTCCCTTTCTCCCTGGCCTTTATGCTCCCTGTACCCCATTGTCTTTTAGACATAATTATCTCCAGTCTCTCCTCATTTGTTTCTCAGATTCAAATGAGAAACACAATTTCACATTGTGAAACCCTCTTCATTATTTTTCACATCTCTCAATAGTGTAATTCTCTCCATTCCCATAAAGCTCAACCACTTCTCAAAGTGTTGCTTGACTTCTTGTGTCCAGACTTTGAAACCTTCCTTGCATAGGACTACCTTTCTAAAATCTAGTTAATTCACTTAATCAGAAATCTCCAGGCATCTCCTTTACCCTATTTGGTAACTTCACATTTCTTCTATTTACTAATCCTTCTCACTTCCGTTACCTCTACTTCCTAGTATAATTTCTACATCCTAATTAGAACTGTCTTCCTACACATCCCTGCGCCATCACGCACACAGACATAAAATTCTTAATTCCAATGCTATGCCTAAAAACAGGATGAACTCCCCTCCACCATCTGCATTACAGACTTAACCACAACCTTCATCACAAGCAATCTCTGACCTCGTGGAGAACAAAAGCTTTAGGGTTAGCCTGTGACCCTGAGACTCAGAACACAACGTATGTGTGATTGAGACCTTTTCCTGATGACCAATTCACGTGTTCAAAAAAGATATAGAAACGAAGAAAGCAAGGTCCCTACCCCAGGAGACATAAAGCCTAAGACAGGATATGAGACGTGAAAATAATCATACCAAAATAGAAAAAAAGTGAAGGCCACAAAAAACCAGAGAAATCTGATGTGAAATAGAGCTACACATTGGAATCACTGGAAAACATTTTAAAAGTGGATGCTCAAGCCCCATGCATTAGCAGGAAATGGCGTGAACCTGGGAGTCGGAGCTTTCAGTGAGCAGACATCATGCCACTGCACTCCAGCCTGGGTGACAGGGCGAGACTCCATCTCAAAAAAATAAAAATAAAAATTAAAAAAATTAAAAAAATTAGTATTCTAAAAACTATGAAATTTCTGGAAATCGAATATGTTATCAGTCATAGTGTCATATGCCACAGAAGTAACTAGATTTCTATGTGAGCTGTGTCTTTACTATAGTCAACCTAATAAAAACCTCATTAGATTTTTAACCATAGTCATTTTAAATCTTTGTAATTTCCAGACAGTTGCTTTGATTCTTCCTTGAAGTATTTATAATCCGCTACAGTCCAAAATTGCTTTTTCTTTGAGGAGAT
>NW_012098765.1:142224-145993 GCF_000951045.1 Mandrillus leucophaeus
CCATATTGAACCACTGTTCATTATCTTTGAGTATTTATAATCCATTGGTAGACTGGACTGGACACTGAATTCTTTTATTTCTTTCAGTTCATTTTTCTCCAATGAAATCATTAAGAACAGGAACAGCTCCCTTCCTGAAGCCATACAAGCTAGAGGTGGACAACTCAATGTAAATGTCATGGGAAAACCCTCATATCTGAGGTGTGGTCCCTTCAGAGCTCACCAAATGTTCAATACCATAACTTAGAGACACTTAAACTACAAACCACGACAGCAAGTTGATGACTTTACACTGTGGACTGCTTTTCTCAGGATGTCAGAACAAGATAATCAATCATGATGAGACTCTTACCTCTCTTAATTTGTCCTTGTTTATGCCTGTCTCCTTTGCTTTCCAGAATAATGCTGTACTTAGGATTTCACAAGAAGTAGCTTCTGAGAGTAAGTTAACAGTGTCAGATATATCATGTCAAAAACACTATTTTTAAAGATGGAGTTTCTCTCTTGTTGCCCACACTGGAGTGCAATGGCACAATCTTGGCTCACCATAACCTCCACCCCCTGGGTTCAAGTGATTCTCCTGCTTCAGCCTCCCTAGTAACTGGGATTATAGGCATGCGCCATGGCACCAGGCTAATTGTGTATTTTTAGTAGAGACGGGGTTTCTATATGTTGGTCAGGCTGGTCTCGAACTCCTGACCTCGGGTGATCCACACGCCTTGGCTTCCCAAAGTGCTGGGATTACAAGCGTGAGCCACCACACCTGGCCCACACATTTTTACATCACAAGAGATCCTTGAGTCTACCCAAAAACTGCCCTTAGGTGCATCTTTAACTCAACTTTTTCCTCAAATGTATGGAGTATTTTTTAGGCTTCTACTTCTATACTTGCCTATTCTTCTCACTCCCTGTTTTAATTTAACATAGACATGCAATGCTAGAAAATAGAATTGCTCTCTACTAGCTAAACAAGTGGGAGCCTGTGCAGTTTCTGACACTTCTTCTTGCACATGGATAAATACATCGGGTATTATGGAGACTCAGTTGTAAAAATCAACAAATGTGCTGCCTTGTTAAAATGACTAGATTCTTCTGGCTTCTTCTTTGATCTATTCTATTGTACTTGGTTTGCATCTTGCCTAAGGTGCATATTCCAAACTCTTGATATTTTCATCCTGATAGTCATGCTGGTAGTCTCCCTCATGTGGTGCAATCTACAAACATTTTTATTTGCGTGCAAATATTTGTGTGCAGCCATTCTTCAAATACCGAATTATTTCTGTTGGGTTGGAATTCAAAAACTCAAGGAAATGTGTGGTTTAAGGGCCAGGCGCAGTGACTTACATCTGTAATCCCAGCACTTTGGGAGGAAAAGGCAGGCGGATCACAATGTCAAGAGGTGGAGACCAGCCTCGTCAATATGGTGAAACCCTGTCTCTACTAAAAATACAAAAATTATCCAGGTGTGGTGGCGCGCACCTGTAGTCCTGTAGGGAGACCCCCTGAAACCATTGCTATGGAATAAAAGATGAAATGCTCCTGATTATTGTAAATACAAAATTGCATGCAGGATTGTGTAAAGACAATGCCAGGATGGGCTGCCAGAATAAGCCAACAGCGCGTGATGTTCTTCCCCCTGCAGATAACCCATAAATGGACGTGTAGTCAGGGAGGTTTCACATCACCAAGATTCCTATCCCAGAAAAGCAGATGTTCATAGCTCTGGAAATGGAATGCCACCCTTGTGGAGAGCCTATTAATGGACACATGAGGGGCACCTGTTCATATGGATAAGATAGGATTGTGAACGCACTTATCTTGCCATGGCTTTTCTAGGTCTCTTTAGGGTTTAGACATACTCCCTTCTGAGAATTTTTTGGTTTAACCGGTTGTCTAGCTACACGTCCTGTTTCTATTGATTGTTTGCAACCAGCTTTTCCTGCAACTGTTACTGCTGATTAATACCTTGCTAATCATAGGATATAGATAGACTGTGTTTCTGTTTTACAGCCGTGTTAGAAATTGCTGACGCCCACACTATGTTGTAATTTCTTATCTCTGTATACTGTACTTCTGCATACCGATGTTATGTTACAGAATTACTTCATCCAAATGTGACCATCTCACCTCATAATCAAATGACCCTGAATCCCTCACTAACCTACCCCTGCCCTCACTAAACTTAATAATAAATGCTGATATATCCAGTGTATTGGTGGCATCACAGGAGCAGAAGGCAATGAACCCCCTGGACCCAGCTTTCACTATCATGTGTGTGTGTTTTATTTCTTGACCAGCTAATCCACCGGGAAACAAAGAAAGAGGCCTGTTGCATTGTGGGCTGCTGGTCAGATCCCGCAGCTTATCCCAGCTACTTTGGATGCTGAGGTGGGAGAATCACTTGAACATAGAAGACAGAGGCTACAGTGAGCCAAGATCGTGCCACTGCAATGCAGCTTGTGCCACAGAGTGAGACTCCATTTAAAAAAAAGAAAAAGAGGTTGGTGCCAACACGGCCAAATAGGAACAGCACCAGCCTACATATTCCAGCGTGAGCAACACAGAAGTCGAGTGATTTCTGCATTTCCAGCAGAGGTACTAGGTTCATCTCACTGGGGCATCTTTGACAGTGGGTGCAGGACAGTGGGTGCAGCCCAACAAATGAGAGTGGAAGCAGGGTGAGGCATTGCCTCACTTGGGAAGTATAAGGGGGAAGGGAATTCCCTTTCTTAGCCAAGGGAAATCGTGACACACAACACCTGGAAAATCAAGTCACTCCCATCCTAGTACTGTACTTTAACAAGGGTCTTAGCAAATGGCACACCAGGAGATCATATTCTGCACCTGGCTTGGAGGGTCCCATGCCCATGGAGGCTCCCTCATTGCTAGCACAGCAGTCTGAGATCTAACTGCAAGGTAGCAGCAAGCCTGGGGGAGGGGCACCTGCCATTGCTGAGGTTTCAGTAGGTAAACAAAGCGGCCAGGAAGCTTGAACTGGGTGGATGGAGCCCACCGCGGCTCAAGGAGCCCTGCCTGCCTCTGTAGACTCCACCTCTGGGGACAGGGCATAGCCAAACAAAAGGCAGCAGATACCTCTGCAGATGTAAATGTCCCTGTCTGACAGCTTTGAAGAGAGTAGTGGTTCTCCCAGCATGGAGTTTGGGATCTGAGAACGGACAGACTGCCTGCTCAAGTGGGTCCCTGACTCCTGAGTAGCCTAATTGGAAGACATCTCCATTAGGTGCAGACTGACACCCCACATCTCACATGGCTAGGTAGACCTCTGAGATGAAGCTTCCAGAGGAATGATCAGACAGCAACATTGGCTGTTCAGCAATATTCACTCTTCTGCAGCTTCCACTGCTGATACCCAGGGAAAAAGGTTCTGGAGTGAACCTCACGGAAATTCCAACAGACCTGTAGCTGAGGGTCCTGACTGTCAGAAGGGAAACTAACAAAAACAGAAAGGACATCCACACCAAAACCCCATCTGTACGTCACCATCATCAAAGACCAACAGTAGTTAAAACCACAAAGATGGGGAAAAAACAGTGCAGAAATGTTGAAAATTCTAAAACTCGTAGTGCCTCTCCCCCTCCAAAGGAACGCAGCTCCTTGACAGCAATGGAACAAAGCTGGACAGAGAATGACTTTGATGAGTTGAGAGAAGAAGGCTTCAGACCATCAAACTTCTCCGAGCTAAAGGAGGAAGTACAAACCCAGCGCAAAGAAACTAGAAACCTTGAAAAAAGATTTGACGAACGGCTAA
>NW_012098765.1:146043-170302 GCF_000951045.1 Mandrillus leucophaeus
AAATGGAAAGATCCACTCGATAATTCATGGCATGGCCCTGACCCAGTTTTAGTTTGAGGAAGAGGCTCAGTATGTATTTTCTCACAAAAAAATGATACAGCCAGATGGCTGCCCGAAAGATTGGTAAGACAAATGAATCATAACCATTGTCAACCCAGGGAAAACAATCCTCCCTGAGAAGTCTCTTCCCTTTTGTTTTTCAGAAAATGAAGCCCAACATGAGATTCTTTTGGAAAATAATCATTTTATATAACATAGTGACAGTCTATGCAGGTTTTGATGACCCTCGTAAAGCAATAGAACTAATACGAAAGCAACACGGCCAGCCTTGTGACTGCAGCGGGGGACAAGTATCTGAACCTCCGTCAGACAGAATCTTCCAAGTGACTTGCTCGGGCAAGACAGCTTACTTAATGCCAAACCAGCTATGGAAATGTAAGTCAACCCCAAGAGACACCTCCCCTAGCGGGCCGCTCCAAGAATGACCCTGCAGTTCTTTCCAGTCCTCTGTACATAGTTCTTGCTACACCTCATATCAACAATGAAAATCAGGCAATAAAACATACTATAGGGCTACGTTACTAAAAACACAAACTGGAGGTACCAGTGACGTACAAGTATTAGGATCCACCAATAAACTTGCACAATCTCCTTGTAACGGCCAAAAAGGACAGCCTGTTTGCTGGAGCACTACAGCCCCTATCCACATCTCTGATGGGGGAGGTCCATTAGACACCACAAGAATTAAAGCTGTTCAGAAAAAACTAGAAGAAATTCATAAAGCCCTGTATCCTGAAATTCAATATCACCCTTTGGCCCTGCCTAAGGTTAGAGATAACCTTATGATCGATGCTCAAACTTTTCATTATCCTATGTCAATTGCACGGGTGAGTCCTTGGTCGATAACTCTTGTCCAATTATTTCTCCGCTCTTAGTTCAACCAATGAAGTTTTCTAACTCCTCTTGCCTCTTTTCACCCTCTTACAATAGCACTGAAGAAATCGATCTAGGCTACGTTGTATTCAACAACTGTACCTCCATAATCAATGTCACCAGCCCCTTGTGTGCTATAAATGGCTCGGTTTTCCTCTGTGGAAACAACATGGCATATACTTATCTACCCACAAATTGGACAGGGCTTTGTGTTCTAGCCACTCTTCTCCCCGACATTGATATCATCCCTGGAGATGAACCTATCCCCATCCCCACTATTGAGCATTTTATATATAGACCAAAACGGGCCATACAATTTATTCCCTTGTTGGCTGGACTGGGAATCACCACTGCATTTACAACAGGAGCTACAGGCCTAGGAGTCTCACTAACCCAATATACTAAATTATCCAATCAATTAATTTCAGATGTACAAACCTTATCCAGTACTATACAAGATCTACAAGATCAGGTAGACTCATTAGCTGAAGTAGTTCTCCAAAATACAAGAGGTCTAGACTTACTAACAGCAGAACAGGGAGGGATCTGTTTGGCTCTACAGGAAAGATGCTGTTTTTATGCTAACAAATCCGGGATCATTAGAGATAAAATAAAGACCTTACAAGAAGAGCTAGAAAAACGCAGAAAAGACCTGGCCGCCAATCCACTTTGGACTGGACTCCACGGACTTCTCCCTTATCTCCTACCATTTTTGGGTCCTTTACTTACCCTTCTACTCTTTCTCACTCTTGGGCCTATAATCCTTAATAAGCTTATGGCATTCGTCAGACGACAAATCGAGGCCTTCCAGGCCAAGCCTATACAGGTCCATTATCATCGCCTTGAGATGTCTGAACATAGTGAGTCTTATCTGCCCTTATAAGACCACCTCCCCTGTGAGCTGAACTGGACAGTCAATGACGGGTAAGAGGACACCACCCCCAATTGAGCCTAAGACAGGAGGGCCGCCCTTGCTGCTGCCTAATCCCATGACGGGCTTAAAAGGTGGGGATGAGTTGACCCAACCTAAGACAGGCACAGTTCCCGAGGGGCTATCTCTCATCATGAAATAATAAAAAAGGGGGACTTGTCCGGAGCTGCGTGGCCCGGCCATAGCGATTATAACTGATGACTGATGCCTGAGCTCTATACATTTCCACTTTATGCCTCCTCCCTAGATTTACTTTCTTCCCTGTTCTGCTGTCTCATACGCCAGTACAAAATGGCGCTCTTCCTGGTTCTTCATCACCCATTTACCCGCGCCCGGGAAAATGATCAACTTACAGGGCAGGCGCCATCCCGCGCCCGGGAAAATTACCAACCGACGGCACAGGCGCAACATGACGTCCGACGGAAGAAACCGAGACCTACCTGGCCACGCCCACCGCAGGGCCACCATCATCGCCCTGGCCCAACCTTCGCCCCTGCCAGTCTATATAAGGCATTACACTGCCACCAATAAACGAGACTTGATCAGGATACTGTCTTGTCTCCATTTCTTGTGTCTCTTGTCCCCCCGAGTTGCCACTCCCTCTTCTAGGGCCTACATTGACGATCCCGCGGAACGGGACAAGTTAGAATGGTGATCATAAAAAAGTCAGGAAACAACAGGTGCTGGGGAGGATGTGGAGAAATAGGAACACTTTTACACTGTTGGTGGGACTGTAAACTAGCTCAACCATTGTGGAAGACAGTGTGGCGATTCCTCAAGGATCTAGAACTAGAAATATCATTTCACCCAACCATCTCATTACTGGGTATATACCAAAAGGATTATAAATCATGCTGTTATAAAGACACATGCACACGTATGTTTACTGCGGCACTATTCACAATAGCAAAGACTTGGAATCAACCCAAATGTCCATCAGTGACAGACTGGATTAAGAAAATGTGGCAAATATACACCATGGAATACTATGCAGTCATAAAAAAGGATGAGTTCATGTCCTTTGTAGGGACATGGATACAGCTGGAAACCATCATTCTCAGCAAACTATCACAAGAATAGAAAACCAAAAACAGCATGTTCTCACTCATAGGTGGGAATTGAACAATGAGAACACTTGGACACAGGAAGGGGAACATCACACACCAGGGTCTGTTGTGGGGTGGTGGAAGGCGGGAGGGATAGCATTAGGAGATACACTTAATGTAAATGATGAGTTAACGGGTACAGCACACCAATATGGCACATGTATACAAATGTAACAAACCTGCACATTGTACACATGTGCCCTAGAACGTAAAGTATAAAACAAAATTTTTTTAAGACAAAGAAAATTTAAAAAAAAAAGAAAAGAAAACAATTGATGGAAGCCCAAAATTATGGTTATTGAGACTAATGCTAATGCTTTAAGTTTTGTTCATATTCTCACCTAAGTGAGAGTACAGACACTCCAAAATAGAGCCACACATGATAAATGCTATATACTCCCACTGAAATTTTAAGGAAGCAGATAGCTCTCAAAACAGACCATATTTTTCTGTAAAAAGACGATTCCAGTCTACCTGAGTGAGCATAATAAGGAAGTCCCCTCTGCTTTAACTTCTACCAAAAAAAGTGACCTGAAGTACCCTGATGTTAACCAATCAATTTATTTCTAGGGCCTTGTTTACTGATTCGCATTTAACAAAACCCACTGTTTTGTACTTGTATTGCCGAGTAGAAGTTATCACTGTATCTACAGAGGGAGAGCTGCCCCAACTCATAAAGCACAAATAAAACCCGATTATGTCTATAATGAAATTGGTTGTAATTTTGTCTTGTCAAACATGTTCACAGCAAGCAATAGCCAGTGGAGTCTCTCAGAATAAGCTTTCCATCTCAAGATACTCAACTTCATCACCGTTGAACAGTGTTTTTGCTAAGAAAAGTAAATGTATGTTTTCCAAGAGTTAGGATGTGGATTATTTTTATTTATTTTATTTTTTGCGACAGAGTTTCACTGATGTTGCCCTGGCTGGAGTGCAGTGGGGTGATCTCGGCTCACTGCAACCTTCACCTCCCAGGTTCAAATGATTCTCCTTCCTCAGCCTCCCAAGTAGCTGGGATTACAGGTGCCCGCCACCATGCCCAGCTAACTTTTGCATTTTTAGTAGAAACAGGGTTTCACCATGTTGATCAGGCTGGTCTCAAACTCCTGAACTCGTGCTTTGCCCGTCTCGACCTCCCAAAGTGCTGGGATCATAGGCGTGAGCCACCGCACCCAGCCCAGATGTGGACATACTTAAGAAGTCATTATTCTGCCTCATACAGGTCACTTTCATAAACATTACCCACAACAAAAATATGTTTTGCCTTCCTACCATGTCTCACTTTTCTGTCTGCACAAACCACAGTGAAACATACTAGCTCTGCTCTAAAGGGGCTGGACGACCGTAGGCCACTCCTTTGACCTCCCTCAGCCTCTTTCCTTATCTGCCGTGTAAGGCTGACTCTTACTGCATCAGAAAATGACAGTGGAAGAATAAATTAACATGTGTAAGACATTAGTCACAGAGTCTGGTGCCTGAGGAGCCCTGGGTAAACATTCCTTTCAGTCCTTTCCTTTCACCATCCCATTTTTCTTGCCCTCAACCATCTTCTCCTTCAACTCCTTTCTCTTCAGTAACTTACTCAGTCTAACCTGCCAATTAAAGAAGCCACACTACCCATTCTCTCATGATTCTGATGGTGTGTTCTTGTGATAGAGTCTGCTCTCTACTCAAGGCAATGGGTATTATTTATATGAAGAGGTCTGTTTGCAACAAGAAATCCTTCTTTTGTTCACACAAAACTTATACATGGTTTCTCTTAACTTATACATACCAGTTTCAATTCTCCCCTGTTATTTCATACATTCACTTCATTATTTTATTCTTCAGTCTTTCTCCTTACACCTTAAAAATTAGGATAGCACAAAAACAAAAATAATGGCCTGGGCCAGAAGAGAGTAATTCTTTAGCAAGATGAATGCTTTAATTTTTCAAGATGAATGCTATCTGCAAGCCAGCTCTTGTCTGGGTTTGGCTTACATCAAAGCCATTCCACTGTAGGACACATTCTTAGATTCCCAGGAGATAATGATTGTCACGGAAACCACACCCACTCTGAGCATTCCTACTGTTGGGTAAAGGAATGTTTACAGAATGTTGTGCATGAGTTACTCCACCTAAATTCTTCTACTCCCGGGAGTTAAGTTTCCCCACTAACCAGCTTCATGTACAGCTGGCCTGACTAGACCGTGACTGGAAAGTACCTCCCCACTCTGGATGGCCAGGGTGGCAGCTTTATCTATTGCCATGTTTATAATAGCTCACACAATGATGCAGCACTCACTATGCAACAGGCACATCCTAAGTGCTTTTCATGTAGCTACAGTCGTGACAAAAAATCCTAAGTGTCACCATCCCCACTTTTACAGATTAAGAAAAAAAAAACTGTGGCAGAGAAGTATGTGCCCACTGTCACCTAACTCCATAATTTAACCTCATCCTCCACTTCATCTGGTAAGAGGACATGCTAAGATTTACAAGGTCTCCTGAATGACATGCACCTTCAAAAATGATTTTTGTCCCATTTCCTTTCAGGATTTCACAGCCAGCATTTTGTTTTCTGTCTCTTCCCTCACTTATGCACTTGTTCCCTAACACTACACTCACAACTGCACAGCCCTGCATAAAAGTTGGCTTTAAGAAACCTCAATCTTTTTTGGAAAAAAGAAAGGCCAGGTTCCAAGTCTCACAAAAGATCATTTTTTATTCTATTGTCAACTATTTGCATGGCCATTCTCTGGACATAAGCAAGTGCACTAGAAACAGAAAGTGTAACGAGAAGAAAGTAGGAGGAGGGTGAGTTTCCAGATAGACACACAGGGAAAAGATTCCAAATCCAGAAAAATTCATAAAATGTACCCAGGGAGTGTGGCTTTGAGCAATGACAGCCCCACCTGCCACGTTCCACAGCTGTTGGCCTCTTACTTCCTTCTCAACCGGTCCTTCCTGGTTTTGCTTTCTTAGACCAGTACAAACAACCTGGGAGCTGGGGTTAGATCAGAGACACAGCACTGAGTGCTATGGTTGGGAAAGGCAGAAAAGGAAGAAGAGTGTTTGACTTATGAAGACACGACTCACCGAGGTACACATCACCTAGGCAGGCAATACAGTACTGAAGGGTTTTGCAGGACTCATGGTTGTTTTCCAGAATGAAAGACTGAGGCAAGATTCTTGACCAATTGAGTTTTATTGAGCAAGAACTTGACGGTGCAACCTCGGAAAACATGAGTTTCAAAAAACCCCTGTGGCTTGTGTTCTCTCTGAAGAGGTTTCTGGAGACTTAGTATTTATACATTTAATTAAAAGAGAGAAGGCAGGTAGGAAGAGATGGAGTGGGCAGAAAAACAATTGATCTAATCTTGTCTTTCTTCTGTACCTCAGAAAATAAATATTATCAGAATGAGAGTAAAAATACTTCAGTTTTAGGAGCTAGATTTTGATTGCTCACCTAAAGTTACAATTGACATGTATTTCTTTTACAAAAAAATATACATCTTGAGAGTTTGAAGCCAAGAAAAAACAATTTATTCAGGCAATCATCCGGAGATGCCTGAGATCTTTGGCTTTCCTGTTTACCCCATTCTTTTTCTCTTCTTTCTTTCTTTTTTTTTTTAAGAGACACAATCTTGCTCTGTCACATAGACTAGAGTATACTCACTTAAGCCTTCAACTCCTGGGCTGAAGTGGTCCTCCCACCTTAGCCTTCCCAGTGTCTGAGACTACAGACATGCACCACTGCACCTGGCTAATTTGATATATTTTGTTTAGTAAGGACGTAGTCTCCCTTTGTTGCTTAGGCTGGTCTTAAACTCCTGGTTTCAAGTGATCTGTCTGCCTTGGACTCTCAAAGTGCTGGGATTGCAGGCCTGTGCCAGCACTCCTGGCCCCACAATTCTTCAAAAGCTCTCAGAGAAAGCATTGTAGAAGACCCCTGTGGCTGTATGTTTCATCTGATCCTACATGACTAGGAAGGCTCATTCTTAAGAAGTCATGTCCCATGGAAAATGGGATGAAGACAAATCAGAAAAGGGCAAAGGGAAGTCACAGCAACAAAGGGACAGTATAATCCTGGAACCTTATTAAAGTCACAAAAATTCTGCTTCAATTAGAGCAATTTGTTTGGCAAACATCGATCTAACACTTTCAGTTGTATGTTGGCTCACTTGTAATGTCTGGAGCAGTCTATAGACTAGGTATTCTAGAGTTTCTGAAGCATCTTCCAATTGCAATGGCAATCTGACACAATTCTCTGAATTGCAGTCTGAATCCAGTGTTCATGTGTACCTTTTGTGTTGTCTACTCATCAGCAGACACAAAGGGTGTTTATATATAAGTTGCTATGATTTCTCCAGAAGTTTCCATAAGTCACCTAGTTTCAGCTTGCAAGGTTTAATCTGCCCATCTGACAAAAGGCTAATATCCAGATTCTACAAGAAACTTAAACAAATTTACAAGAAAAAAAAACCATCAAAAAGTAGGTGAAGCACATGAACAGACACCTCTCAAAACAAGACATTTATATGACCAACAAACATGAAAAAAAGCTCATTATCACTGGTCATTAGGGACATGCAAATCAAAACCACAATGAGATACCATCTCATGCCAGTTAGAATGGTGATCATTAAAAGGTCAGCAAACAACAGACGCTGGAGAGAATGTGGAGAAATAGCAATGCTTTTACACTGTTGACTGGAGTGTAAATTAGTTCAACCATTGTGGAAGACAGTGTGGCGATTCCTCAAGGATCTAGAATAAGAAATAATATTTGACCCAGTAATCCCATTACTGGGTATATACCCAAAGGATTATAGATCATTCTACTATAAAGACACATGCACAGATATGTTTATTGTGGCACTATTCACAATAGCAAAGACTTGGAACCAACCCAAATGCCTATCAATGACAGAGTAGATAAAGAAAATGTGGTACATCTACACCATGGAATTCGATGCAGCCATAATAAAGGATGAGCTCATGTCCTTTTCAGGGACATGGATGAAGCTGGAAACCACCATTCTCAGCAAACTAACACAGGAACAGAAAACCAAATACCGCATGTTCTCACTCATAAGTGGGAGTTGGACAATGAGAACACATGGACACAGGGAGGGGAACATTGTACACTGGAGCCTGTAGGGGGGTGGGGACTAGGGGAGGGATAGTATTAGGAGAAACACCTAATGTACATGATGGGTTAATGGGTGCAACAAAACACCATGGCACGTGTACACCTATGTAACAAACCTGCAGGTTCTGCGTATGTATCCCAGAACTTAAAAGTGTAATTTTAAAAAATGATACAAAATTGAAAAGCACAGCTTAAATTTATAATATGCCAAAATGGAGGAAAAATGGAAGAAAATTCTGAAAACATTAGTTTTGAAACTTCTGGCCAGGAAAAAATGTACGATTCAGTCCAAATTGTAGGTAAATAACAAAATTTTTTTTAAAAATGAACACATCTAAAATTTAATAACTGTTGTTCTGTTGTTTTCCTCTGAAAATAATTTTCCCCATCCTGTTCCCCATTTTATGAAATAGAAATCATTTGGGACCAATGTAATTCCAAACTAAGTTTTAGTCTTATACCTGGATTGTTTATATAAAGTGCAGCAAGAATGTAGATTCAAGGCCGCTATGAATACATTTGATATATATATATATATATACACATATATATATATATGTGTGTGTATATATATATATATTCTACCATGTAGAATGGCACTAAAGTATATTAATGGCCATAAATCTGTACAAGCCTGCAGCAGCCTCAATTCTTGTTTCTTCAGAAGAAAGAATTCAACTACAGGTCATAAGACAGAAGAAGAGACTGAGGCAAGTTTTACAGCAAGATTGAAAGTTTATTTAATGGCTTTAGAGCAGAAATTAAAGAAAGTAAAGTACACTGAAAACACGGCCAAACAGGCGATGAGATTTCAAGTGTGTGGTTTGACCTTTGACTTAGGCTTTTGTATGTTGGATAATTCTGGGGTCTGCATCTCTTCTCCCCTGATTCTTCCCTTAAAGTGGGCTGTCTGCATGTGCAGTGGACCACCAGCACTTAAGAAGGGAGACTGCATAGTGTGTTTCCTAGAGTACAGTTGGAAAATGCAGACCGGAATAAAAGTTATGTATGTAAATAAAATTGGTCTAGTTATAAAATCCTGTTATAAATTTCTATCATTTTTGTGTTACCTTGGCATCTATTTTTAATCTTCCCTGAACACACCCAAATTCCTTTTCTTTCTCTCTCTCTCTCTCTGCTTTGAGATATAAATTTACTACCTACTTTCTCTAAAACTCAGCAAGTCCTTCCTCAGATTAATGCTAACTTTTTCTATTTACAAAAGCACCATTTAAATCCAACTGTTTTTTTTCAATAGTGAGTTTTATGGGTTCCATGCAGAAAGTTTTAAAATCAAAAACCTAAAGTATTTCTGTCTCCCTCTATCTTTATGTGCACATGTATGTGTTCTATGTGGTATCACACATATGTATAAGTCAGTACCTATGTTTATATATTGTTTATACATGGTATCGAATTAATATAAAAATAAATGAGTACTCACCAATTAAGAAAATAATCTCAAATGCTTTCCAACACATGTGATATTAGTAATCTTCAATAATAGAAGAATGCCTCAAATGAGCATGCATACCTATCTGCAGCCTCCTTAAAAATATTATCAGCCAAGAATTTTATATTCAGCAAAACTAAAGTTCATAAATAAAGGAATGATAACAGTCTTTTTCAGACAAACAAATGCTGAGAGAATTTGCCACTACCAAGCCAGCACTACAATAACTGCTAAAAGGAGCTCCAAACATTGAAACAAATCCTGGAAATACATCAACACAGAACCTCTTTAAGCACGAATCTCACAGGACCTATATAACAAAAATACAATCAATAAATGAATGAAACCAAGGTATTCAGGCAGCAAATACCAGGATGAATGGAACAGGACCTCACGTTTCAATACTAACATTGAATGTAAGTGGTCTAAATGCACCACTTAAAAGATACAGAACTGCAGAATTGATAATAATGCACCAAGCAAGTATCTGCTGCCCTCAAGAGACTCCTGTAACCATAAAGGGTCATATAAACTTAAGGTAAAAGGGTAGAAGAATATATCCCATGCAAATGGCCACAAAAGTGAGCAGGAGTAACCATTCTCCTAACAGAAAAAAACTAACTTTAAAGCAACAGCAGTTAAAAAAGACAAAGAGGGACATTATATAACAATAAAAGGACTTTTCCAACCGAAAAATATCACAATCCTAAATACATATGCACCTAACACTGGAGCTCCCAAATTTATATAACTATTACTACTAGACCTAAGAAATGAGATAGACAGTAACACAATAATAGTGAGGGACTTCAGTACTCCACTGACAGCACTAGACAGGTCGTCAAGACAGAAACAATGGATTTAAACTATGCCCTAGAGCAAATCGACTTAAGAAATATTTACAGAATGTTCAACCTGACAACCCAGAATGTACATTCTATTCATCAGCACATGGAACTTTCTTCAAGATATACCATATGATAGGCCACAAAACAAGTCTCAATAAATTTAAGAAAATTGAAATTATATGAAGTATTCTCTCAGACAACAGTAGAATAAAACTGGAAATCAACTCCAAAAGGAACATTAAAAACCATGAAAACACAGAGAAATTAAATAACTTGCTCCTGAATGATCATTGGGTCAAATAAGAAATCAAGAAGGAAATTTAATAATTCTTTGAACTGAACAATAATGATGCATCCTATCAAAACATCTGGAATTATGCAAAGACTGTGCGAAAAGTTCATAGCCTTAAATGCCTACATCAAAATGACTGAAAGAGCACAAATAGACAATCTAAGGTTACATTTCTAGAAATTCAAGAAACAAGAACACACCAAACCCAAACCCAACAGAAGAACGAAATTAACGAAGATCAGAGCAGAATAAAATAAAGTTGAAACAAAATAGTACCAAATATAAATTAAATGTAAAGCAGGCTATTTGGAAAAATAAATAAAATTGATAGACCATTGGCAAGATTAACCAAGAAAAGAAGAGAGAAGAGCCAAATAAGCTCATTTAGAAATGAAATGGGAGTTATTACCACCAACGCCACAGAAATACAAAAGATCATTCAAAGGTACTACAAACACATTTATGTGCATAAACTAGAAAACCTAGAGGGGATGAATAAATTCCTGGAAATATAAAACCCTCCTAGATTAAATTAGAGAGAGTTAGAAACCCTGAACAGGCCAACAAAAAGCAGCAAAATTGAAAGGATAATTTAAAAATTAACAACAAAACAAAACAAATTTCAGGACTATTCCACATGCTAGAGAAAGATGGAATTCTCCCTAAATCATTCTATGAAGCCAGTATCACCCTAATACCAAACCCAGAAAAGGATACAACAAAGAAAACTGCAGATCAATATCCCTGATGCACACAGATGCAGAAATTCTTAACAAAATACTAGCTAACTGAATCCAACAGCACATCAAAAACATAATCCACCATGATCAAGTAGATTTCATAATAGGGATGCAGGAATGGTTCTACATACACAAGTCAATAAATCTGGTACACCACATAAACAGAATTTTAAAATCACATGATCCTCTCAATAGACACTGAAAAGATACTTGACAACATCCAGCATCGTTTATTATTAAAACACTCAGAAAAATTGACACAAAAACCCACAGCCAACATAATACTGAATGAGAAAAAGTTGAAAGCATCACTCTCAGCAGGGGAACAAGACAAGGATGGTCGCTCTCAACACTTTTATTCAACAGAGTACTGAAAGTCCTAGCCAAATCAATCAAACAAGGGAAGTAAATAAAGGGCATCCAAATTGGTAAAGAGGAATTAAAACAGTCGCTGTTTGCTGATAATATAATCGTATACCTAGAAGACGCTAAAGACCCCTCCAAGTGACCAAGCAGAGAATCAAATCAAGAATTGAACAACTTTTATAACAGCAGTTATGAAAAAATAATAACTAGGAATATATCTAAACAAGGAGGTGAAAGACCTCAAGAAAAACTACAAAACACTGCTGAAAGAAATGATACAGGATGCAAAATATGAAAATGCACCCCTTGCTCATCGATGAATAGAATCATTGTTGTGAAAATGACCACACTGACAAAAGCAATCTACAAATTCAACTCAATACCCATTAAAATGCCACCATCATTCTTCACAGAACTAGAGAAAACAATTCAAAAATTCGTATGGAACCAAACAAGACCCAGCATACCCAAAGCAAGACTAAGCAAAAGAACAAATCTGGTGGTGTCATCACCTGACTTCAAACAATACTCTAAGTCCATAGTCACCAAAACAGCATGGTGCTGGTATAAAAATAGGCACATAGACCAATAGAACAGAATACAGATCCCAGAAATAAACCTAAATACTTACAGCCAACTTATCTTTGACAAAGCAAACAAAAATATAAATTGGGTAAAGAACACCTTATTCAACAAATGGTGCTGAAATAATTGACAAGGCGAAAGTAGGAGAATCAAACTAGATCCCCATTTTTCACCTTACACAAAAACCAACTCAAGATGAATCAAGGACTTAAATCTAAGACCTGAAACTATAAAAATTCTAGAAGATGACATTGGAAAAATCCCTCTGGACTTTGGCTTAGACAAAATGTTCATGACCAAGAGCCCAAAAGCAAATGCAACAAAAGCAAAAATAAATAGGTGAGACTAATTAAACTAAAAAGCTTCTGAACAACAAAGCAACAGTCAGCAGACTAAACATATAACCCACAGAGTGAAAGGAAATCTTCATAATGTATACATCTGAAAGATAACCAACATACAGAAACTACAAGAAACTCAAAACAAATGGACAAACAACCACCCCGATAAAAAGTGGGATAAGTACATGAATAAACAATTCTCCAAACAAGATAAACAAATGGCTAACAAACATATGAAAAAATGCTCAATTTCACTAATGATCAGAGAAATGCAAATCAAAACCACAATGTGATACCATCTTACTCCTGCAAGAATGTTCATAATCAAAAAATGAAAAAATAATACTTGTTGGCCAGGCATGATGACTTACACTTGTAATCCCAACACTTTGGGAGGCCAAGATTGGCGGATCACTTAAGGTCAGGGGTGTGAAACCAGCGTGTGAAACATGGTGAAATTCTGTCTCTACTACAAATACAAAAAAATTACCCAGGTGAGGTGGCATATGCCTGTAATCCCAGCTACTCCAGAGGCTGAGGCAGAAGAATGACTGGAACCTGGGAGGCAGAAGTTACAGTGAGCCAAGATCATGCCACTGCACTCCAACCTGGGTGAAAGAGCAAGACTCCATCCATCTCAAAAATAAATAAATAAAAATAATAGATGTTGATGTGGAAGCAGTGAAAAGGAAAAACGTCTACCCTGCTGGTGGGAATGTAAACTATAAATGAGTGGATAAAGAAATTGTGGTATATATATGATTGAATACTACTCAGCCATAAAAGGAAGAAATTAATGGCATTCGCAGCAACCTGGAAGAAACTGGAGACTATTATTCTAAGTGAAGTAACCCAGGAATGAAAACCAAACACTGGATGTTCTCATTCATCAGTGGGAGCTAAGCTATGAGGATGCAAAGGCATAACAATGATACAATAGACTTAGGGAAAAGGGTGGGAAAGGGGTGAAGGATAAAAGACTACAAATTGAGTTCAGTGTATACGGCTCGGGTGATGGGTGCACCAAAATCTCACAAATCACCGCAGGAGAACTTATGTAATTAAATATCAAATCCCCAAAAACCTATGGAAATAAAAGATTTAAAAATAAAATCAAATAAAATGATAAAACTTTAAAAACATAGTACCTGAAAAATTCTTCTAAAATGTAAAAAAAAAATTGAAAAACAAAAGGTCCTGAACGTCATATACCAGAAACTCTACTATGTTGCCTCTTAATGCATATATTTGAACCCACTGGCTCAACTTCTGAGAACTTATCGGGAAGCTGCTGATCACCTGTTTCAGATGTTTTCTATCTATTGTGAGACTATATCTCCCTGGCACTACCTGCAACCAATTATTTCTTTAGAGAGATGTTAACAACCACCTGACTTGACCATCACCTGGTGATGACCACTAGACATTTCTAGTGTGGGGAGGTGTAAGGATCTCTCCTGCCCGCCTCATATCTGACCAGCTACCTACTGTAACACTTTCAGGTTTCTTTTTTTTTTTTTTTTTAGACGGAGTCTCGCTCTATCACCTAGGCTGGAGTGTAGTGGCGTGATCTCAGCTCACTGCAACATCCGCCTCCCGAGTTCACACCATTTTCCTGCCTCAGCTTCCAGAGTAGCTGGGACTACAGGCGCCCGCCACCACGCCTGGCTGATTTTTTGTATTTTTAGTAGAGACGGGGTTTCACCGTGTTAGCCAGGATGGTCTAGATCTCCTGATCCAGCCCGCCTCGGCCTCCCAAAGTGCTGGGATTACAGGCGTGAGCCACTGTGCCCGGCCTCAGATTTCTTATTGTCAGATTTTAGGTAGGACAAACAGCTGATTTTTCTGGCCTTTGATTTTTTTTTTTTTTAAACCAAAAGTATCCTCCCAAATGAAACAATTAAGCATTAACCACGATTATGGCTGAGCTAAGCATGTATGAGACATCTCCAAAGAGGTAAAGGAGCAACTCAAAAACTCAAAAATCACACAAATATCAAAACAAATAAGGCTGCTTCCCTCATCCAAAATAAAATCGAGGATGCAGCAGTAAAAGCATAAAATTTTTAACTATTCGATGACAAGGTAAAGTGGCTTTTATTCTTATTTTCTCAGAGGATCTAAGGCAAGCAGTTTGAGCTTACAAAAAAAGTTTAACTTTGTTTTAGATCAGATTGTTGTAATTTAGTCAAAAGAGATTTTAAGGCTAGCCATAACACTATTAGGTGTCTTTCCTTGACATTCAATCCTCTGATCAACCGTTTGGAATAAGAGAGCTCTAAAATATTTTTTAACTTAGAAGTCTCCATTTAAAGAATCCATCTTCTGGCCAAGGACTATTAGAATTTCCAGTGGTGTATTGATTCTAAGTGACTCAATCCAACAGCCTCTTCAGTGAAAAACCAATCCCAGTGATCTTTTCCTCCACCCCAACAAAATAAAATATGTACTCTCAGGAATAGGCTTAGGAAAGCAAAAGACTCTTGTTGCCACAGCCCTATTCAAGCAACAAGACTTGGGATGACAGAAGTACATGATGGATGGGACTTCTTATGACAAGCCCTCCTGGGAGCTTCTGACTTGGTAACAAATCAAGCCCTCAAGGATATGTGACAAGGTGAGATAAAACTTTATCCAGTACCTCCCTTTATGAACAACACTGAAGGAAAGAGGTAAAGGAAAAGACTATTTCTGGGAGGAAATGGATTAAGCAATCAAAATATTCATACCCCAGCATCATTTAAAAGTACACCAGAATCACTACACCAAGACTAGACCAACACAAATCTTCTCCCATTAATCAAAATTTGGTGGAGGAAAGAGTGATTTTTACCATCCAATTGGAAAGAATGCACAGAGAGAAGCCAGGAAACTTGAGACTAATACATTTTTATCCTTTAGCTGGCTGATTATTTTTCTGCATTTCTGTATGTCCAAAATGATGTTATGGCAGCAAAACAGGTTTTAGTGGTAATACAGGTCATGGGAGAAAGAAAGGAAGTTCAGTTAGCAAAGCTGGTCTTGTGTCAGTGAAACCTTGCAGGTAGCAGCCCTCAGAGAAAATCAATGCTAAATTTTTTTACCTTTAAGGTATCAGATTCAGTACATTTTCCCCCGATCCAGATAAGGGAAGACATGCCTGCATTAATAATGATTCTCTATTATGTAGATCTTTTTCCACAAAAGGCAACTGTGCAGGGCCATTTCTATTTGCCGGCCCTCTGGGAGACACAACAAAATTTGTCAAAGAAATATGTCGTGGGTTAAAAATATTTTTATTTTCTTCAACTAACAGGTGTTTCTAGAGGTGGAATTGGATGTTCTCCAGTTACAGAACTTTAGCCAATTTAAAGGCCTGTTTCACCAAAATGTAGAGCTCCTGATAGATTTGGATTTGACCAAGTGAAAGGGTTTTGGACATTAGACAGGGTGAAGAGTTGGTCAAATCCAAAGGAAGAATGATAAAACCCAAAACCACAAATAGCGATTGCACTATTTACATACTGTTAAACACTGTAAGCATAAGGAGTGGTTAGAATGAAGTAGTAAAAAGCCTTATCCTGCAGCTAGCAAATTCTAAAACAAAACCCTAAACCAGCTCCTCAGTTGAGCAGGGAGCTAGCTGTAGTCTGATCTCCATTGTCACAGGAGCAGGAAACTCATGTTCCTTTTAGGAAGTGAGCAAGGCTCCATGAGGAGAGGAGTTCCATGAAAAAACAAAACTCAGATCTCAAACAAAAAAAAATCTGAGAAAGCAGGGACCTCAATTCCCTGAAAGTCACACGATTGGTCAGAAGTAAAGCTCTATAGTTGGTACTGAGCATGAACAATAGAAGAAGCCCTGCAGGTCAAAGGTTCTAAACTCCATTAAGAGGACCCCTTCATGGTTGGCAAAATGTAAACTAAATTGAGTGCCCAATTCAAGTTTCTGAATCAATTGAAGTTTATTGGACCAGAGCTTGAGGGCATACCCTGGAAAAACACAAATTGTAGAAACCCTCTGTGGCTTGTTATGTCTTTGAGGAGGTTTTCAGGAGGCCTGGCATTTATACATGTTCTTAAAGCAGGGAAGACAGGTAGGAAGAGACAAGTAGGGGGAAGAATATTTGGTCTCATCTTGTCTTTATTCTGTATGTAGAAAGAAAAAGCATTATCAGTGTAAAATCTAACAGACTTTAGTTTTAGGAGCGAGACGGATTGCACACCTAAAGTTACAAAAGCTGGGACCTTGTTTTATGGAGAATATACATCTTAAGATGAAGATGAAAATGAAGAGGAAAAAACCTGCTATGCACCGGGAACCTTTATGTTTGCACTTCATATAATGCTCCCTCTATCCCAAAACATCAATGAACTTGTCCCTTATCTCAGAGCCCATTAAAGGTGGAACCAGGACTCAGACTCACATATTTCTGAATCTAAAACTCATGCTTCCAGCAAAAGAAACAATCAACAGAGTGAATAGACAAACTAAAAAATGAGAGAGAATATTTAGAAACTATGTATTTCACAAAGGTCTGATATCCAGCATCTATACGAAACTTAAATAAATTTACAAGAAAAAAACAGTAAAAAGTGGGCAAAGGACATGGAGAGACACTTTTTAAAACAAGTTATACATGTGGCCAAAAGCACATAAAAAAGCTCAGTATCACTGATCATTAGAGAAACATAAATCAAAACCACAATAAGACACTATCTCACACCAATCAGAATGACTAGTATCAAAAAATAAAAGATAACATGCTGGCAAAGCTGCAGAGAAAAAGGAATGCTTATACACTGTTTGTGGCAGTGTCAATTCGTTCAACCATTGTGAAAAGCAGTGTGACAATTCCTCAGAGCTAAAAACAGAACTACCATTTGACCCAGCAATCTCATTATTGGTTATATACCCAGAGGAATATAAACCATTCTACCATAAAGACACATGCACACAAATTTTCATTGCAGCATTATTTGCTATAGAAAAGACATGGAATCAACCTAAATGCCAATCAATGGAACCTGAATTTTTTTAATGTGGTACATACACGCCATGGAACATTATGCGTCCATAAAAAAAAGAATGAAATCTTGTCTATTACAGGAACATAAATGAAGCTAGAGGATAACTTCCTTAGCAAACTAATGCAGACTAGAGAATGAAATATTGCATGTATAAGTGGGCACTAAATAATGAGAACACATGGACACGATGGGAGCAACACACACCAGGGCCTACTTCAGGGTGGAGGGTGGGAGGCAAAACAACAGAAGAAAAAAATAATTATTGAGTGTTAGGCTTAGTACCTAATTGATGATATAATCTGTACATCAAACCCCCGTGACATGGGTTTACCTACATAACAGACCTACATGTGTACCCCTGAAACTAAAACAGGCATTTTTTAAAGCCACAATGAATTTCAAACATCAACAGTTTAATCTCTAATCCTTCTCCAATCAAGATTTTAAGATTTGTTTTGAAAAGAAAATTTTAATGAGCAGAATGAATTATTTTCTTTTTTCTAAAAGAATAATAAACTAAAACTCATATTTCACTCTACACAATTGTACCTACCAGAATTCAAAGAAAGGAAAGTTGGCTGCCTCTAACAGAAATAACCATGCAGACATCAATGAAGAGACAGGGTCTGAAATGGGCCTTAGGACAAAAACAATTAAGGAGCTTGATTGTCTGAGTCCCACCGGCAGACCCTGACCCAGCGACGGAAAAACAAATATACTCACACACAAATATCCAGTGAAAGAGCGGGCTGGGCTGTCAAGCCACTCACCAATACCAAGAAAGTTCAGGAAAATAGTTAGCAGCAGTGACCCCAATCAGCCAGCTAAGTTTGCATTTATTTAGTACAGATTAAATGACAAACATCTTGAGTAAACACCGCTAGAGGGTAATTGATATTACCGACCTCCCGAGTGGAGAGCAATCATGCACCTGCAGATAATCAAAGGTTGTTTTTAAGACCACCTGAGTAAACTCCTCTACAATCCTATGTAGCTACACCTTTGAAGAGAATTCACCTGCCTTCAGCCAAATATTTTACTGAAGCTATGCAAACCCCCCACCTTCCAAGAAGGTTTGTGACTATTTCCTATAACTATCTTTATAATTTCTCCTCTAAAATCTTTCCCACCACCCTGACTGAACTCCCACATCGCCCCCTTTTCTGTTTTTTGTATCAGGCTTTGTTCATTGAAGAGCACAGGGTGTGTGCAGCAATAGGTTTGTCAGTTGAGATGGTCATTGCTCTTATTCTGGCTTTGCATCCTAGAATTAGCAAATCACATGAGACAAACATAATTAGCAACATACTTTTCCAATCAAGGAGTGACCTGTAGTGTTACTTGGCACCTCAGTTCACTGTATGCCATTACTGAGAAACCCCCTTGGGGGTAAGCTTATCCTTTCTAGCCAAACAGTGCCATCCTTTGAGGCTGCGAAGGGAGTGTCTGCCCAGGTGACAGGGCGAAAGAAAGGCGGATCTAAGATATGAGCCCAATAGAGTGTAGCAGGTACAGGTTGCAGACAAAGCAAAAGCATAAAAACGATCAATACCCTACACGAGTTGCAATGTACAACAGAGAGCATAGCCAGGAACAAATAATCTGGAGTAAACGGTGTCTGTGTCCAGAGCAGGATTTATTCAGCCTCCTGAGTTGTCTTCTTCAGCATCCCCCAAGTAATGTCTGGGGCTTGTGTCCTCTGTGGACGCCATATCTTCCTGGGCTGCGGGTCCTGTAGGGTCTCTCCTAGGCTGGCTCAAGCTTTTCATCCTTTCATGAGGACGTAGTCTCCAGGCTGGTGCTGGTGTACTGGAAATTCTAGGTGTGGTGCCTGTGCTAAGAGATCCTTTATAATCTTTTTTAAAGAGCAGGTTAGTGCTTGAAGAAAAACCTGTTGTGCTTTATTTTAATGTCCAGTTTACAGAAAAACTGGAGGATACTTCTTTAGCCAATATGTTTACACACAGAATTTCTTTTACAATTAATGTTTTAAAACTCATTTACACCTTCAAAATAAAAATTATACATTTCTTGCATAAATTCCTTTTTATAATATTTTTCATGGCTTTCACAATCTTTGACATGCCTTAACTTTCTGACTTTGTTTTATAACATTCCTTATTAAAGGTGCATTCTTATAACTTTCTTAATATTTCTTTCTCTTCTTCCTACTTTATCACTCTATGTCTTACTTTATGTGTCTCTTTCTCATCTGTCTCTTCTAGTCTTTCTCTTAATCATTCTTTCCCTTTTAGAGGCAAAACTGCTTCGAATTGCTTTTTACTTAAAGGAATCCTGATGATACAAGGATCATAACCTAACAACTGATTGCATCGTCTGTGGCCCAAATACATGACTTTACTTATTAACTGGATATAGGGAGATAGTGTTTTTGTCCTGGTATGTGAGTAAAAATTTATTTCTAGAAAGCACAGTCCCAGGGTCATCGGTCCTGTTAACCTTGTAGGGGAGTGTTTGGTGGGAAAAACAGACAACTGAACAGAACAGAGCAGAGCTATGCCATCTAGTTGCCTGTGAAAAATGGCTTGTTCTATTTCCTCAATCTCCCTTTTTGCTGCAGGGGTTAAATATCTGAGAGAATCTAAGGTTGTATTGCCCTTTAAGATAGAAAACAGGTTTTGCAACTGATAAGTCGTTATGCCCAAGACAGGGCAAAGTCAGTTTAAATCGCCCAGAAATTTCTGATAATCATTTGAGGTATGTAAGTTGCTAGTATTTAATTAAACGTTTTGAGGTCTTACTGATGGGGAAGTTAGTATGTACCTCAGATATTTCCAAGGAGAGGACATTTGTACTTCTTCAGGTGCTATGATTAAACCTCTTAACTGTTTTTTGTTTGTTTCTTTGTTTGTTTTTGTTTTTGAGACGGAGTCTTGCTCTCTCACCAGGCTGCAGTGCAGTGGTATGATCTTGGCTCACCACAACCTCTGCCTCCCGGGTTCAAGTGATTCCCCTGCTTCAGCACCCCGAGTAGCTGAAACTAGAGGTGCATGCCACCATGCCCGGCTAATTTTTGTATTTTAGTAGAGGCAGGATTTCACTATGTTGGCCAGGATGGTCTCCATCTCCTGACCTCGTGATCTGCCTCAGCCTCCTAAAGTGCTGGAATTTCAGGAGTGAGCCACCGTGCCTGGCCAACTGTGTATTTTTTATGACGGAGGCATATAAACTTAAAAATGCTGGCTCTCTTGGGGCTGCCAGTAATATGTCATCCATAAAATAAATAATCTTGCAATTAGAAAATTATTTTCTATTGGGGAGCAAAGCCTGCTCTATGTGTTACTAACACATGGTAGGACTATTCAGCATTCCCTGAGGAAGCACTTTCCAATGAAATCAGCAAGCTGACCTTTCATTATTAATAGCTGGTAATATAAACACAAATTTTTGTCTGTTCTGTTCTATGAGAGGAATAGTATAAAAACTGTCTTTTAAGTCAATCACAATTATAGGCCAATCTTGAGGAATCGCCACGGGGGAAGGGGTCCCATAGGCTGTAGATTAACATTAATAGCACGGAAGTCATGCAAAAGTTTCCATTTGCCAGACTTTTGGGAATGACGAAATGGGTGAATTCCAAGGGCTGTTAGATGGTTCTATATGACCAGCTTTTAATTGTTCCCCAACTAATTCATGGGCTCTTTGTAATTTCTCTCCCTTCAGAGGTCACTGTTCTACCCAAATAAGATTTTGAGAGAGCCACATCAGGGGTAGTGGAGGAAAAACAGTGGCAATGACTATAATTTAAATATAACTTAAATTTTAACAGAGAATTATAATTTGGGATGTTCCTTGTATACAAGGAACACATGAGATTTTACCATGGGCCGCCTGGGAGCAGCAGGGCAGCGAGGCAGGTCCTGGGCAGGGGTCCCACTGTGCTTGCATAGGCAGCGTTTTTTGTCTGCACCCATCCCTCCTCCCACCGCTGGGCGGAGGCTGCCTGCCTGGATGGACCTTGTCAGCTTGGGCACTGCTGGTTTTTCTCCCACTGAGCCTTTTCTTATGCCCGCCGCCTGGTTGGCTGCGCAGCTTCGGCTTCTAATGCCTTTTCTTATCTCTTTATAAACATACACCTGGTTGCATTTTTGATTTTGCATCACTGGGCAGGCTAAAAGCTCCCCTTCCAATGCCGCTTGCTTAAGACAGGGTCCCATAGCTGTAGTGTATGCCTTGTCTCTTTTCTTATTTATTGGAGGAGGGGGCTCAGGCAAAACCTCCCTTTTGTCTTTGTTATTTTGGCCAGGTAATAGTGGGCCTGAGGGACTCAGGGGTGGTAAAGTAGGTGATGGTTCTTTCTCCTTCCCCTTTTTAGGCTCTTCTGTGTATAATGGGACCAGAGTCATATGGGTTTTAAAGATTATACTGGGACCCGTTACTCTTGTGCATGAGGTGAGGGGATCGAGACCATCCTGGCTAACACGGTGAAACCCCATCTCTACTGAAAATACAAAAAAATTAGCTAGGTGTGGTGGCAGGTGCCGGTAGTCCCAGCAACTCAGGGAGCTGAGGGAAGAGAATGGCGTGAACCCAGGAACGGAGCTTGCAGTGAGCCGAGATCGCGCCACTGCACTCCAGACTGGGTGACAGAGCGAGACTCTGTCTCAAAAAAAAAAAAAAAAAAAAGAAGGAAAGAAAGAAAACAACAACAACAACAAAAAGATTTCTTCCCATTTGATCCCAAAGCTCTAAGTCTAGCTTACCTTCTTTCAGGAACCATGGGTTAAGTGATACAATTTGCATTAGGTCCCTTAATTGAGCCTGCAAAACCGAGGCTGCAGTGGCTTTAAGCAGCTGTTTGAATACTTTTAGATACTGCTTCTGTTGTGCTGATAACTGTTGTCCCGAGATAAAACCTTACCCTGAACAATTCCCTCGAACTTGGAGATCCCAAGTGGGCACCGATGACCTACTGACCTACTGACTTATCGGCTTACTGGCTTACCAACCGCACAGTCTTCACCTTCATTTTCGAGGGTTCTGCCATGATTATTTGCAGCTATACCTCAGACCTGGGCACCAACTTGCCAGGTCCTCACATGCGGCACCAACTGTCTGGGTCCGACTGGCAGACCCTGACCCAGCAATGGATGAACAAATACACTCAGACACAAATATCCAGTGAAAGAGCAGTCTAGGTGGCCGAGTCACTCCCCAATACCAAGAAGGGTTCAGTAAAGAGTTAAAAGCAGCAGCCTTGATCAGCCAGTGAAGTTTGCATTTATTTAGTACAGATTAAGTGACAAAAATCTTGAGTAAACACAATTAGAAGGTAATTGACATTGCTGACTTCCAGGAGAGTAGTTCCCCCAGCAGAAGATTAAATGTTGGTTTTAGGACGGCCTGAGTAAACAAGCTATTTAGATAAACACCTCTACATTCCTGTATATCTATGCCCTAAGCTTTTAAGATAATTCAGCTACCTTCAGCCAAACATTTTACTGAAGCCATGGAAACCCCCAGACTTCCAGGAAGGTTTGTGATTATTTCCTATAACTATCTTTACAATTTTTCTTCTAAAATATTTCCCACAACCTTGACTGAAGTGCCACAGCTGAGAAGACAGGGAAGGGCATTATATAAGCAAGAAAAAATTAGAACAAATTTGGCCATAAGAAAGTAAAATGGCCCCAGAGCAAGATGGCCGAATAGGAAGAGCTCCAGCCTCCAGCTCCCAGCGCAAGTGACACAAAAGACAGGTGATTTCTGCATTTTCAACTGAGGTACTGGGTTCATCTCACTGGGGAGTTTCAGGCAATCGGTGCTGGTCAGCTGGTGCAGCCCGACCAGTGAGGGCTGAAGAAGTTCGAGGCATCACCTCACCTGGGAAGTGCTAGGGAGAAGGGAATCCCTTTAGAAACTGAGACACACAACACCTGAAAAATCAGGTAACTCCTACCCTAATACTGTATTTTACCAAGGGTCTTAGCAAACGGCACACCAGGAGATTATATCCCACCTGGTGAGAGGGTCCCACGCCCATGGAGCCTCCCTCATTGCTAGCACAGAAGTCTGAGATCTAACTGCAAGTCAGCAGCGAGGCTGGGGGAGGAGCACCCGCCATTGCTGAAACTTAAGTAGGTAAACAAAGCCTCTGGGAAGCTTGAACTGGGTGGAGCCCACCGCAGCTCAAGGAGGCCTGCCTGTCTCTGTAGACTCCACCTCTGCGGACAGGGCATAGCTAAAAAAAAAAGGCAGCAGGAACATCTGCAGATGTTAATGACCCTGTCTGACAGCTTTGAAGAGAGCAGTGGCTCTCCCAGCACAGAGGCTGAGATCTGAGAACGGACAAACTGCCTGCTCAAGTGGGTCCCTAACCCCAGAGTAGCCTCACTGGGGGACATCCCCCACTAGGTGCAGACCAACACCTCACACCTCACATGGCAGGATACAGCCCTGAGACAAAGCTTCCAGAGCAAGAATCAGACAGCAGCACTCGCTGTTCAGCAATATTCTATCTTCTGCAGCCTCCGCTGCTGATACCCAGGCAAACAGGGTC
>NW_012098765.1:176072-177583 GCF_000951045.1 Mandrillus leucophaeus
GACTAGATCAACTGGAAGAAAGAATATCAGCGATTGGAGATCAAAGGAATGAAATGAAGTGAGAAGAGAAGAGTGGAGAAAAAAGAGTAAAAAGAAATGAACAAGCCTACAAGAAGTATGGGATTATGTGAAAAGACCAAATCTACGTCTGATTGGTGTGCCTGAAAGTGACGGGGAAAATGGAACCAAGGTGGAAAACACTGCAAGATATCATCCAGGAGAACTTCCCCAACCTAGTAAGGCAGGCCAACATTCAACTTCAGGAAATACAGAGAACGCCACAAAGATACTCCTCGAAAAGGGCAACTCCAAGACACATAATTGTCTGATTCCCCAAAGTTGAAATGAAGGAAAAAATGTTAAGGGAAGCCAGAGAGAAAGGTCGGGTTATACACAAAGGGAAGCCTATCAGACTAACAGTGGATCACTCAGCAGAAACTCTCTAAGTCAGAAGAGAGTGGGGCCAATATTCAACATTCTAAAAGAAAGGAATTTTCATTCCAGAATTTCATATCCAGCCAAACTATGTTTCATAAGTGAAGGAGAAATAAAATCCTTTACAGACAAGCAAATGCTTAGAGATTTTGTCACCACCAGGCCTGCCTTACAAGAGATCCTGAAGGAAGCACTAAACATGGAAAGGAACAGCTGGTACCAGCCATTGCAAAAACATGCCAAAATGTAAAGACCATCGATGCTAGGAAGAAACTGCGTCAACTAAGGAGCAAAATAACAGGATCAAGTTCACACATAGCATTATTGACCTTAAATGTAAATGGATTAAATAGTCCAATTAAAAGACACAGACTGGCAAATTGGATAAAGAGTCAAGACCCATCAGTTTGCTGTATTCAGGAGACTCATATCACATGCAGAGACACAAATAGGCTCAAAATACAGGAATGGAGGAAGATCTACCAAGCAAATGGAGAACAAAAAAAAGCAGGATTGCAATCCTAGTCTCTGATAAAACAGACTTTAAACCATCAAAGATCAAAACAGACAAAGAAGGCCATTACATAATGGCTTCCAATCAATAGAAAAAGAGGGAATCCCCCCTAACTCATTTTACGAGGCCAACATCATCCTGATACCAAAACCTGGCAGAGACACAACAAAAAAAGAGAATATTAGACTAATATCCCTTATGAACATTGATGCAAAAATCCTCAGTAAAATACTGGCAAACCGAATCCAGCAGCACATCAAAAAGCTTATCCACAATGATCAAGTGGGCTTCATCCCTGGGATGCAAGGCTGGTTCAACATACACAAATCAATAAACATAATCCAACATATAAACAGAATCAAAGACAAAAACCACATGATCATCTTAATAGATGCAGGAAAGGCCTTTGACAAAATTCAACAGCCCTTCATGCTAAAAACTCCCAATAATTCAGTTTTGATGGAACGTATCTCAAAATAATAAGAGCTATTTATGACAAACCCACAGCCAATATCATACTGAATGGGCAAATACTGGAAGCATTCCCTTTGAAAACTGGCAC
>NW_012098765.1:182983-194650 GCF_000951045.1 Mandrillus leucophaeus
ACTTGGAATCTACCCAAATGTCCATCAGTGACAGACTGGATTAAGAAAATGTGGCACATATACACCATGGAATACTATGCAGCCATAAAAAAGGATGAATTCATGTCCTTTGTAGGGACATGGATGCAGCTGGAAACGATCATTGTCAGCAAACTATCACAAGAACAGAAAACCAAACACTACATGTTCTCACTCATAGGTGGGAATTGAACAATGAGATCACTTGGACTCTGGAAGGGGAACATCACACACCGGGGTCTATTACGGGAAGGGAGGAGGGATGGCATTGGGAGTTATAACTGATGTAAATGACAAGTTCATGGGTGCTGACGAGTTGATGGGTGCAGCCCACCAACATGGCACAAGTATACATGTGTAACAAACCTGCACGTTGTGCACATGTACCCTAGAATTTAAAGCATAATTTTAAAAAACAAGAAGAAAGAAAGAAAGAAAAAGAAGAAAGAAAGTAAAATGTTGGTCAGGTCTTTCAACACAGATCAAAATAAAAGGAGATTAGGGCCATGCTATGAGGACACTGAATGGCAGACTATGTAATGGGAACATCATCCTACAGATAAGAGGAGTCACTGGAAAGCTTTGAGAAGGTCACAAACATGACAAACAGCATTTCCAGGAAGATTACTCTGACCAGTATTAGGCAAGATAAGTTGGGAAATGATCTTCAACTTTGGAAACTTAATAGAAATATCTAAATGGTCTATGTTTCTTTTCTTTACTTTTCATGTTTAATTTTGAAATAATTTCAGACTTTCAAAAATGTTCCAAAATTAGGCAAAGTCCTCATATGCTTTTCATTCAACTTCCCTAAATATTAACATTAAAGATATGCACCTAATAATCAAAATCAATAAATGATTATTAACACTATAAAATGAATGCCTGTAGAGACCTTATCCAAATCCCCTCTATCTTCTGACTAAGGTCCTTTTTCTGAACGAGGATCCAATCTAGTATCACGTATTGCTCTTCATTGTACTGTTCTCTCATCTCCTTTAATCTGGGAAAGTTAGGATTTACCTTTAAGAGTTTCACATATTTGAAGAGTATTGGTTACTTATTTTGTAGAATGACCCTCAGTTTGGACTTTTCTAATATCTTCTCACGATTAACCTCAGATTATGCACTTTGTACAAGAATACCACAAGGATGGTGCTGCACCTTCTCCATCCATTATATTAGAATGGCCTAAGATGTCGTTATCTCTGATTACTGGGGATGTTAACATTGATCACTGGGCTAAAGTTCCTCCACTGCAAAATAACCCTTTTCCTTGAAAGCATTTGACTGATGTATGGGCCATACCATACATCAGTCAAATCAGATATGCTTGAGGGATGGTACAGGCATTGGTAGGCTTTAAATGCCCTACAAGTAACTCTAATTAGTATCCAGAATTGCAAAACTATGGCTTAGACAGTGAAGATTAGAATCCTGAAAATCAGCTAGGAGACCATTCCTAAGGCTTCTCTTTAAAATTAAAAAAAAAAAATCTAATTCTAAACAAAAGCAAATACATCTAGATTTTGGCATGGACATATGGTAGAGAAATAGAGGAAAAATAGAAATCACCTGATGGGGAAAGAGATGAGTGAGTAGACTGCAGTCCAATTAAACAAACAAACAAACAAAAAAGGCAGAATCAGGTGTGATGACACTTGCTTGTAATTCCAGCATTTAGGGATTGAAAGTGGACAGATCACTTGAGCCCAAAAGTTTCAGACGAGCCTGGGATTTCACCAGCTGGGTGAAACCCCATCGCTACAGAAAGAAACACAAAAACTTAGCTAGGCATGGTAGCACGTGCCTGTGATTCCAGCTACTCAGGAGGCTGAGGCAGGAGGATCGCTTGAGCTCACAAGGTTGAGGCTGCAGTCAATTATGATCTTGCCACTGTACTTCAGCCTGGGTATGAGAGTGAGACACTCTTTTTAAATTTAAAAAAAAAAAAAAAAAACAGTAAAAGTAATGTTCTAACATCAGATCTAGTACAAAAACTGCATATCATTCTGTGATGTTTAGATGCTATAATTAAAATACAATGTGGAGGTGTTTCCATATGAATAGCTGAAAGATTCTGTACTTTTTATGTAGCTGCATCATATTCTATTGTGTAGATATAAGGTAACCTCTTTAAATAGCATTGTGCTGGTGAAAGTCTAGGTTATTCCCCATATTTTGCTGTTAAACAAACAATACAGTGAATAACCTTGATTAGGTGTCATTTTTTATGACTGGAACTGTAATAAATTTTTCCCAGTAAAGTTTGGGAGGCAAAAAAATGTATTTTTTAAATTTTCACATGCATTAAGAAATTTTACTCTACAAGGTTTGTACATATTTTTATGTTCCAAAAAATGTAGGGGAGGGTAATATCACCTCAGTTGCTCTCACACAAAGGTCCTGAGTGACAGGACCTTTAGGGACACAGGCACAGGGCCATATCTCTGGTGCCCACACAGGGCAGGGGCATCTGGATCCTGGGAAGCTCCTGGAAAGATGAGGGTGCCCTCTAGAGGACACGCTGCTAAGGATCAGAAAGGGGCCAAGGAAATCAAGAGACTACAGCAGGTCTTAAACTAAGGGCAAGTTCAAGAGGAGGGCATTAAGGTTCCAGGAGCAAGCTGAGGTGAGAAAGTGGTAAAGACTGATTAAAGGAGAAAGTAAAAACCTCCAGGGAAGCTAGGGGAGGCATATCAGGGCTCTCCACTCCTCCTCAGCATTGAACTTTGTAGTGGTCATGCTGGTGGGGCTCTGTGAGCTCTAGAATGTTCAGTACTCTCTGGGGACTCTACCTATTCAAGGCCAGCAGGACTCCCTCCCCCAGCTCTGACAACTAGCAATATCTCCAGACTGCCAAATGCTTTTCCCAATGAAAAAATTGCCCCTGGCAGAAGCATTAATCTTCACTAATCTATAAAACAAATCACCACTAAAATCCATCACCTCTTGGTAGAAGAATTACAAGTGTGAGAGGGGTAAAATGGAGGTCTTCAATATCTACTGAAATGACTTTCACTTATTCAGAAATTTGATGTCCCAGAAGGCATGTTTAGAGGTGATGCCGCATGGCTGCCTGTACCTCACAGCAGAAAGGGTGTGGGTTTTCCAAGGGTCTGTAACCGTGAACCGGAAAGGTCTGTAACTACGAAAGGGAATGACACCCACTGGGTTACATTAAAAAGTAGGATGTAGGGAATTCTGTAGATATTGGGAGGAAAAAATACACAACATAAACCCAAACCCCATTCTGATTCTCTCACTATCTTAGGGCTATCTTGGCTATCTATGAATGGTAGCATAGGGATTTTTGTATATTTTCAAAATTGTATACTGTTGGACCATTTTTAAAATAGGAATAAATCCCAAACTGGACCAAGTAACTGGACACTGCTGGAGTCTCACTTTTGGCCAGGAGAGCTGACAACATCCTGCTCCCCCTGGCCTGGACACTGTCTGGCTCAGGGACTTAAATGCTCTCTTATTATGGAGAAAGAGGATGTTTTGAATATTCTCACCATTCACACATTCACCTCTCACACCTGTCGACCTCTCAAACCTCTTGCCCACTCTTGGATTTCATTCTAAATTTACTGAGCTCTATTCATGTCCCTTGTGCATTCCAATATGTAGTGGGTCCAGCTGGTGGCTTCTGCCCACGATTTTGTAAAAAAAAAAAAAAGACTCTCAAAATGACTTTCCCTGACACCTCCTTGAACTGACCTCTACCTGCAGCCCCATGATCATACCAGCAGCATTTGGACACTTTTTCTGGTAATCAGATGCTTTCCATCTCTCATTAGGAAATGTGACTCTCTCTACCCTGCATAAAGATTTCCCAGTAGAAGTGAACACAGAGATACTGCCTGTGTGTTCCCAAAGAAAACGATTTCTCTAAGAACATGTGAAAGCTGCAATTACAGAAAAGACCACCTAAAACATACTTTACGTAGATGATTCTCACCATTCCTTTAAGAGATACATTGTAAAACATGACATTAATAATTATTCGAGAAGAATAAAGCAAGCATACTGTTTTCTTAAATTAATTTTAATAAGGTGGTTCCTCCCATGTGCCCAGGCCGGGCCTCTGAACAAAATTCTCCATCTTCTGTGGCAATGTCTGAGAGGATGACATGGACTTAGGCCTGATATGCAGCCATTCCTGTCTACCCTGACCCTGATGCAGGACAGTATCAGTTCAGGGCCCAGATCTCCTGCTGAAGAGCTGAGAGAGAAAATGGAATATCCAAAGCCTCTTAGCTTTCTCCAGTCCACTGCAATGGGTAACAGTGTAGTCCATTTGCCCCTGAGGACACCCACCTGCTGGTCTTTGGCTTCTAAGAGTCAGACCTCATTGGCTTCTCTGTGTCCTGGCTGCTTTCACTCTGCTGAGCCCTGCTCTTTCCCATGGGGGTCACTCTCCTGTCAGGCATGTCGTCCAGCTCCAGCTGACAGGTCAGCCAACCCAGAACCAAGAGAAGGACCAAAGATTTCAATATCTAGTGTGTCCAGCAGAGATGTAACCTGTACAAAAAAATAAAGTAGAGATGCACACAACTCCCTTGACAACATTTTGTCCCAAAGCAATGTCTTCTGTGCCCCTCATTAAGGAGCTCACTGTCCCTCACCACATGGGTAAGTGCTTCCAGGGTCTCATAATTCCTAACGGGAGGCAACACACATTTTAACACAGTACCTCAGCAATGGAAGTGGAGATAATTTACCTACTTTGATAAAGTTCCTGAAAAGATCTCTAGACTACAAAATTTTCCTCCGAAAGAAGACAGAAAATGCTCTCCCAATTGCAAAACATTGGCCTCCTTGCTTTTCAAAAAAGTACCCTTGAAAGAGTCAAAGCAATTTTGCCAAAAGAAATTGCAGAAATTGAACTTTCTTTTTTGAAATCTCACAAAACATTACAACTATTAAAAACAGAAGCTGCTGGCATAAGAATACAAATAGAAACCAAAGGGATAGAATTGGGAGCCCAGAAATAAACCCTCACCCTTATAGTTCATTGCTCTTGCATAAGGGTGTTAAGATAATTTAATGGAGGAACAATCCTCCTCTCAAATATCGGTGCAGAAAGAACTAGATAACCATACGCAAAACAATAAACTTACAGAACTATACTTCCAACCATATCAAGCAATTATCTAAAAATGGATCAGTGAGTTAATTATAAGTTCTATAACCATAAAAAATCTTAGAAAAAGATATAAGGGTAAAACTTAATGACCTCAAATGTGCCATGGATTCTCAGGTATGACTCAAATGCATGAGAAACAAAAAGGAAAAATAGATAAATTGGGCTAAAGATGTAAGCCTTTTATGCATCAAAAGTATTATCAAGAAAATAAAAAGAGCAAACCCAGAATGGGACATAATAGTTGCAAATCACTCAGACAATGGTTTCATGCCCAGAATATATAAAGAACAGCTACAACTCAATAACACAAAGACAAACCACCCAATTTATATAAATGGGCAAAGGACTCAAATAGACATTTCTACAAAGAAGATATGCAAATCATCAAGAGGGACATGAAAAGAAACTCAACATCACTAGTTATTAGGAAAATACAAATTCAATGTCACAATGAGATACCACACTACACCTACAAATATGGCTAACATTCTTTTAAAATGTTAAATAACAAGTGAAAGCATTATGTAGAATTTGGAATCCTCATACATTGCTGGTGAGGTTATAAGAAGGTACAGCCACCAGGAGAAACAGCTGTGCTGTTCCTCAAGAAGCTAATCATAGAATTCTCATGTGAAACAGCATCCATTCCTGGATATGTACCCAAAGACTCAAACAGGTACTTACATAGGAATGCTGATTGCAGCATTACTCACAAAAGATAAAATATGAAAACAATCCAAGTATTCATCAACACATGAATAAACAAATGTGGTCACACATACAACTGAATGTTAATCTGCCATAAAGAGGAATGAAGCTCTGATATCCGCTGGAACATGCATGGACTTTGGAAATCTTATGCTAAGTGAAATATGTCAGAAACAAAATAATATATATGTATAATTCCATTTATATGAAACATCAAGAATAGGCAAATTCATAGAGACAGAGTAGAGGTGATCAAGGTCTAGGGTGGAAAATACAGGGAGTTATTATTTTTTAAAAGATACAAAGTTTCAGTTTAAAATGATAAAAATTTTCTAGGAAAAATAGTGGTGATGGTAACTGAACACTCTGCATGTAGTTAATTCCACTTGAGTGCACATTTTAAAGTGATTAAAATAGCAAATTATTCACAGAACTGTGAAAAATCAATTTCTATTATTTAATTCACCCAGGCTAAGGTGTTTGTTATGGCAGCTGAAGCCCATGAATACATCATCTGACCCAGTGTTTTCAATGAATCGTATCAGTTTTTCAATCAAGTTAACTAGAAGCTGTGGGGAAAAGAAAGATCAGACTGTTACTGTGTCTATATAGAAAGAAGTAGACATAAGAGACTCCATTTTGTTCTGTATTTGAGACGCTGTTAATCTGTGACCCTATCTCCAACCTTGTCCTTGCAAGAGACATGTGCTGTGGTGACTCAAGGTTTAAGGGATTTGGGGCTATGCAGGATGTGCTTTGTTAAACAAGTGCCTGAAGGCAGTATGCTGGTTAAAAGTCATCACCATTCTCTTAATCTCAAGTACCCAGGGACACGTACACTGCCAAAGGTTGCAGGAACCTCTGCCTAGGAAAGCTAGGTATTGTCCAAGGTTTCTCCCCATGTGATAGTCTGAAATATGGCTTCGTGGGAAGAGAAAGACCTGATCGTCCCCTAGCCTGACACCCGTGAAGGGTCTGCGCTGAGGAAGACTAGTGTTAAGAGGGAGGAAGGCCTCTTGGCCGTTGTTGGCGCTTGAGATAGAGAAAAGCATCTGTCTCCTGCCCATCCCTGGGCAATGGAACATCTCGGTGTAAAACCCGATTGTATGTTCTGTTTACTGAGAAAGGAGAAAACGGCCTTAGGGCGAAAGGGGGGCCTTGCTAGCGCAATGCTGCTCTTTATGCACTAAAAAGGTTTATGGAGATATTTACATATGCATATCAAGGCACAGAACTTTTCCTTAAACTTTTGTCACTGAGATCTTTATTCACACGTCTTACTGCTGACCTTCTCCCTACAATAATCCTATTATCCTGCTACATCCCTTTTTCTAAGATGGTAAAGATAATAATCAATAAATACTGAGGGAACTCAGAGACCAGTGCCACCGCGGGTCCTCTGTATGCTGAGTGCCAGTCCCCTGGGCCCACTTTTTCTTTCTCTATACTTCATCTCTGTGTCTCATTTCTTTTCTCAAGTCTCTCGTTCCACCTAACGAGAAACGCCCACAGGTGTGGAGGGGTAGGCCACCCCTTCAGAAGCTCCTGTGCCCAGCAGAACCAGAGGTCCCAAAACAAGAGCTCCAGCAGGGGCTCAACCAGCACAGGTCCCATAGGGCAGCCTCGATGTCAGGCTATGGATGGCATGTGAGGCTACAGTGATACAACTGCAACATGAAACTGTAAGTCCCTGCTCCCCTTCCATTGATCCTCCCGCCCTGCTGCTCCTTCTTCTGCTCCAAAGCCCATGTGCAGTGCTCAGCCCCAGACATCACTACCCCCAGGGCATACACAGTGCCGCCTAGAAACACAAACTCACAGAAGGTGACAAAAATCTGCCTTTGGGACATCCGATTGTGAAAACGGGAGAACAGTGAACGTAGAGTCACAGAGACTGGGACTCACGGGGCTAGAACGTGATGGAGCTGTAAAATAACATATGGGTGACCTCATGTGAAATGTGCAGATCCTTGTGGAATAAAACACGCAGCCTGGCCTGGGACTTCGGCCACCCATACTTCCCTTCCAGTCCACCAGGGGGCGGCAGAGGCACTCCCAGCCTGGAGCCTTCCCAGGGGATGCCGACCTCCCTCAGCAGAACCCAAAGCGGAGAAGGGTCCACCCTCACCAGGGTCACCAAGGCCCAAGTCCTCAGGGCCCTCCACGCTCCCAACACGGACTCTGTCAGCTCCTCCCTGACCTGGCGGCCGCCAACCTGACACCACTCCCTCTGCCGGCGGCTCCTGCCGCACACACCTGCTCCTTCCCTGGGATCAGCTAAAAAGACATCTCCCAGGGCAGCGATGGTGCACGTGACGCCACATTGGGCGCTTTCCCCTCATTACCTCCCTGCATCCTCATCAACTCTTTCTGTCACTGCTCCCTAAATGCCCGCCCGTGCTCCAACTGTCCTGTTCTCTGGGGCATCCCAGGCCAAGCCTAGCGCTGCTACAGAACAGCGGCTGCCTGAGGACCCACAGCCTCCCTGGGAATCAATCAGGCACCCTGTGACCTGTCTGCCCGCTGCACCCCGTGGGGCGCAGAGCGCGTGTGATGGTCACGCACAGGCGCCATCCAGGATGTGGCCACCTACCCCCGGCTGTCCCTTGGGAAGACAGACCTCTCCTGTGTCCCTGCTGGGAGAAGGAGGTATTATTGCTCTTTGCTCCCAGTACACAACTCACACCCAGCCACCCTCTCAGGGGTGAGCAACGTCCCTCCAAACAGGATCTCTGGCGACTGCCTGTTCCTTCTCTACAGAGAGCAGCTTGGCTATGTCAAAACCCTCAGGACAGACTCCTGGGTATGTCAGCACATGGAGGGCTGAGCCCATCATGACCACGGAGTAAGTTGGGATGAATCTCTCCAGCTCTGAACCCCTGCTCTGTCCCAGGCTCCCCTTCCTGCGTCTCAACGAGCCATGTTCCACAGGGTTCCTGGGTAACTCCCTACTTCCTCCTGCACCACCATGGGGAAGGTGTGGTAATTACAGGACACTCAGATGGGCAGAGACGAGAGGACACCAAAAATGGTCAGGAAGAAAGAAGAAACCCTGAGCCCCAGCTCAGCCACCAGTCCCCAGGGAGCAATAGAGTGACTAAGAACTGTCCTTTGACTATGGAACTCACAGCCCCCACTGAGCAACCAGCACAGGCCTCTCCTCCCAAGAGACATGAAAGATTCACCCTGCACACCTCCAGGAAGGACACTTTCCTCTGGGACACCCAGGTCCTGAATATCCATCCTTGGAAGCTGCAGCCAAGCTAGACACAATTAGAGAAAGGAAGGGTCCCTGTCACCAGGCAACACACAGCTCACCCACAGCACAATGGGGTGTCCCTGTGACAGGGACCTGGTGCAGCTCCAGCCTCCTGCACTGAAGGGGAGAGCCAGATGGGGAGGAAATAAGGCAAAGGGTGTGAATGTGCACCCGACCCAGACCCATGGGGACAGCAGGAGGCTGAGGCCCAGGACTGTGCTTGCCCAACCTACAGGGTATGTGTGCGACTGTGTGTGTCTCTTTTGTGTGTGTGTTTGTGTTTCTGTACATAGTGTGTGTTGACGTTTGGTGACAGAATCACTGCTGAAACAGACAGAGGCCTCCACAATTCCCAGGGACCTGACACACAGACAAAAGGGAAAAGAGAAGGAGGGACAAGGAGGCAGGACTGAGAGGGGAAGGGACAGAGAAGTGTCCTGGGCACAGACCCCGCCCATGATCCTGAGAAGTGCTCCTGACCCGGGAAGAGGCTCAGCACAGAAGGAGGAAGGACAGCACAGCTGACAGCCGTGCCCAGAAAGTTTCTGGATCCCAGGCTCATCTCCAGAGAGAACAAGCAGGCAGCACAGGCCATGGGGCCCCTCTCAGCCCCTCCCTGCACACTGCACATCACCTGGAAGGAGCTTCTACTCACAGGTGAGGAGAGAACTTCCTGGGACAGGACAGGAGGAGGAAGCAGAATGATTGGATGAAGTTTCCTGGAGAGGATGGGGTTCTAAGAAATAAAAGAAGCCAGCACTTTGGGAGGCTGAGGTGGGCGGATCATGACGTCAGGAGTTCAAGACCAGTCTGGTCAACACAGTGAAGCCCTGTCTCTATGAAAAATACAAAAAATTAACCAGCTGTGGTAGTGTACTCCTGTAATCCTAGCTACTTGGAAGGCTTAGGCAAGAGACTTGCATGAACCTGGGAGGCAGAGGTTGCAGTGAGCCAAGATCTTGACACTTCATGCCAGCCTGGGTGACAGTATAAGATTCCATCTCAAAAAAAAAAAAAAGAAGAAAGAAAAAACAAGAAACAGAAAAGAAGGCTCTGTTGGAGCCTGGATAGGGGAAAATACACCAGAGAGGGACATGGGTCAAAACAGGAAAATCACATTGAACCAGAATTGGTAAGAGGTAGGAAAATCTCAAATGTTCTGTTTTCCTGGTTAATCATCACTGGACACCACATTTTGAAAAATGACAATAATAACTATTATCAGATGACACTTCAAATGAAAATATAAGTGGGGCATGAAACACTGTCCTCAGCAAAAAACCTCAACAATTGGGGAAAGAATAAAAGAAACAACCCAGGCATGGAGGGCCCTGGGAACTCTCACATCTACAGAAGTCTGCAGCCTGTCCCAGGCACTGGGGTGCAACCAAGATCACAAAAGTCCCTGTCCTCATGGAGCTCACGCTGTCATGGGAAGGAAGACAGACATGCAAAGAGATCTAGAATGTGAGGTCAAGTGTTGACAAGAGCTCCAGAGGGAGTAGAGCAGGGAAAGGTCAGAAAGGGAAGACCCAGGGTCTCTGAAGGAGGTATCAGGAAAGAAGTCTAAGATGCCCTGATGTGAGCAGAACCTGAGGGTGGTGTGCAGGGAGCCGTGAAGATCCCTGGGGAAGAGGATTCCAAACAGAAAAATGCCAAGGTCAGAAGGGTTGAAGGAACGGGGGTCATGCTGCTGACCTTCACCCAGTAGGACAGTAGGACACACACACACACACACACACACAAACACACACACACACAAAAGAGGTGTATGTGTGTGTCCTACTGTCCTACTGGGGTGTGTGTGTGTGTTTGTGTGTGTGTGTATCTTCAAGGCTGATGATTGAAGAGATTTTCTCAGGACACAGGGCCCAATGTTTTCACCCCCATACATAGGTCTCAATATTGACTGATGATCTCTCCACCTCCTAGCATCACTTTTAATCTTCTGGAACCCACCCACCACTGCTCAAGTCAGAATTGAAGCACAGCCAACCAAAGTTTCCGAGGGGAAGGATGTTCTTCTACTTGTCCACAATTTGCCCCAGAATCTTACTGGCTACATCTGGTACAAAGGGCAAAAAACGGACCTCCACCTTTACATTACATCATATGTAAAAGACACTGAAACAGTTATAGCTGGGCCTGCATACAGTGGACGAGAAACAATATATTCCAATGCATCCCTGCTGATCCAGAATGTCACCCAGAAGGACACAGGATCCTACACCATAGAAATCACAAAGCGAGGTGATAGGACTGAAGGAGAAACTGGACATTTCACCTTATATCGTGAGTGATTCCACATGATCCCTGGGTGTTGGGGGGGGGGGTCACTTCTACTTTGCACACACAGGATGGTCAGGCCTGGACTGTGCCTTTGTCCCTCTCTGCATTATGTCCCATGTTTGGGTTTTGGCATTTAGTGCAGGACACACACAGAGGAGACAAACTACAACAGATCAGAATTCCTTTCCTGCCTCCAGACCCTGTAGACACTTGCTGCACAGGAAGGACAGTCTGATGG